>NW_026962013.1:35723920-36023920 GCF_032445375.1 Bacillus rossius redtenbacheri | reverse complement strand
TATTCTTCATTTAAATTAAGCCCATTACACAGCTGCCAAATTTATGCTATACCTTCAATTATACCCATGGGGATAAAAATGAGCAAAAGTTTATCTAGCAGAAGAGAAGAAATAATTAGTTACTCCATTCACACGATACCTAGAATACTAACAGAAAACCTAACAACGCATTTGCCGACAAATCATGCTTTTTGGGCTAGGATAGACATGTTATTGTCCATTCAACCAATTACTGAAAATATATAAAAAATCTCACGGTGTATTTAAAAATAATGTAACCTGGTGGATGAACTTGGTATTTAATCTTCCTGACTTCACTTGCAAAAAATAAAACAAATTTGTGCGGTATTAAAAAAAACCGAGCAATTGTAAAATTAATGAAGTTTGCTCAAATGTAGTTTATTTATTATATATTCATAAGATAACATAAATAAGACAGCTCATTCAACTAATTCACAATATTAAATGTGCTATTTGTATTGTACTAATTCCAAATGGTCCCGATTCACATATTTTATACGTACGTACATACTGATTGGTTACTAACTTATTCTACTACTTAAAAGAAATTGTAATTAACAATTTTCGTTAACAAGTGAGACAAATAAACACGCTCAGTTTAATGTAGTAGTTCGCATAGTAAACTGAAATCTGAAGTGAAGGAAAACCATCGCATTTTCGTTTAGACTAACAGGTGTGGGGTTTCTATGATTTGCTAAGTTTATTCAGTAATAATATATGGAGAATAATTTCCTAATAAATTTAGATAATTAATTATTTGTTAAAACTACTTGTATTAAACAATCAAACCAAATGACTAAGCTATAAATTTAATGTTATTATAACAATAGGATAAACAAATAAAATGTTTTAGTAGGTATTTGCTGTAAGCATATTTTTTGAATCAGTAATATTTTATCGAAAAAAAATTATATTCCATTACCTAAGTTGAAAAATAGCGCGCTTTATAGACGCACAACAAAGTCAATGGGAACTTTTGTAGGAGATTATGTATTATCAGTAGAGCAATGCTGTAACTATTTTAGTTTACCAAATATATTTCAGAATACTCCAATACCATAAAATTTAATTTGGGAAACTAATACGTTTCCTAATGTTTGCATAAGTTAATATATACAGGTTTATGTTCTTACACGCGGGTCAATCATCTTGGCAACATTGGCTCGTGGGTAAAGCAGAAAAAATCGAACACGTTCTAGTACGGTTTTAGCTAATATTTTCGGTATGAAAACCTTTATTCCCAGTTACAAACCCCTTGAAAGGTTGCTGAAATGCTACCCACACGGGAGCAGGCGCGCTAACAGAAAATTTTTATGGAAACTGCTAAGGGAATGGGCATCGTAGTGGTCACAATCATAAATGTATATATATATACATTTGATATGTAAATATGTGTATGCATTTACATATATACATGTAAAGTGTGTGTGCATATAAAACTAGATTTCTTATTGTTAATTTTTTTTCCACATGTATTGTACAACTGTGGAGTTGGTTAAAAACCAGTGATTTTAAACAAGGGACCTTACAGTACAATAAGTTCAAATTAAATTTAAATCTACCAAATTTAGACCAAAGTATCACTCACTTAGATTTACTACACCTCTAATTTACGTCATAAACAGTAGGAAATCAGTCATGGCATATCTCATTTTTATGATTCATGCTTTGCCCAAATTTATGTTTCATAATGTATGTGGCAGTATTGTTTTGTTGTTTACTACATATTTGACACTCTACAGGTCCCATTTCTGTATGGTTCTAACTGCTACAACGACAAATATAATATGTGGTTACGCTAGATAAATTGTAATTATTTCGTATGCTTTAGCCCGAATCAAAAGGAAAGAAACTTGTGTGTCACTGTCATATTAAAACTTACTTAAGCTTTTCCTATTCAGAATTAAAGTAGTTCAATATTGCTGTATGCAAAGTTACTTGCTTACGCAATCCTTCAACATACACTGACTGAATTTCTTCATGGTACTTACAGGCATAGTTTTTTACTGTAACAATATGTAAAGCAATTTCGGTTGCGGACAATCCATTTATACAGAGAGCCAAGATGTTAAACATCAAAAATTACAACTCGATCACAAAACATACCACTCAGTCACACACTTCTTGATAGAGGTGCCTCACGACAGAGGTGTAAGATAGCATAGTTCGAGATTCTCAGCCTGTACCTAATTATTAAGAGCACATCAAACTCGGCATATAGACAGATTTACTTGGAAACAATAAAATAATAATTCAGAATCTAAATTACAAAACATTTCACAGTATTAACTTACGTGACATAGCGTTAGCCTAATAAACACTCTCCCCGAGCGACTGGCTCGGCTCGCCGGGCGCAGAGATGCACGACACAGGGCAAAGCACTCAAGGTCAAAATATCTAACGCGCATTATCTGTTTTGTAAAATGGCTGGCAGAAGATAAAAACAAAAATAATATACAGAATGAAGCACCCAGTGAAATACATTTTTTTAAATATAAACATTAATGTTTATTTTCTTATGAATAAAGTACGATTTTTACGATTTTTAGAAGTTGAATAAATGCTCTTAAGTTAGATGAAGTCATTATATTATTTTCAGCGAGAGCATTTTGAAACATTAGGCAGCGCAAGGAGCCCCGATATATTTGTATGCAACTTCGTCATATTTTTTGAATAGCCTACTATGTCACAATAAGTGAAAAAAATAATGGAAATAAGAATGCAATTCGACGATATTATAAGGGTTATATATTTACTAGCTGCAATACCCGGCTTTGCCCGGGCTGAACACCGGGTGATATATTGTCCGCGAGTTACAGCAAAATGAATAGCGATATGTCCAGTGTGTTGGACATTAAGAAATGATACATAATTACTGTTTGTGTATCTGTGACCTATGATTTTCTGTTTACCCATGGCGATCGGTTGAAAGGTTTAGAAGTTGATGCGCTACAGCGCCATCTAGCGGCGAGTTACAAAAAAATGGATAGCATAAAAACCTTCTTCATGATAAAAACACTTCGATGTGCCAAATTTCATGGCGATCGGTCAAACGGTGTAAGAGTTTATCGACGTCATACATGCCAACATCCAATTATATATATTCTTATATTTCGAAATTTTAGGGCTTTCACTTTTGCGGAAAGTGGATGTTCAGGACCTCGAATGGTTTGGAACACTCCATCTCGAAAGAAATGATATTTGAAATTCCTGCAATTTTCGAAATTTTGGGGCTTTGTCCCCAGAGGGGGAGTGGTGATTTTGAGGACCCTGAATGGCTGAGAAACAATAAAAATCGAAAGAGAATGATATTTGAATTTTTTTAAATTTTGGGGTTTTGACCCCTGAGGGGGGTGGGTGTGTTGTTGAGGACCACGAATGGCTCGTAAACGCTCCAAATCGAAAGAGAATAGGCTTTTGGAAATTTTCCGAAATTTTTTAATTATTGGGTCTTTGACTCCTTGTGGGGGGAGGGTAGTTTGAGGACCCCGAATGGCTTGGAAACACTCCAAATAGTAAAAAAGTATTCTTAAATTTAAGAAATATTTCGAAATTTTGGGGTTTTGCATCCCCCCCCCCTCCCTCAAAATTGGGTGGGAAGTCGACTTTGGGTAAAAGTTCCACGATGCCCCGGACACTTTAGTTCGTAATGACTTAATTTTAATACAATTTCCTCCAATTTTTCGAAATTTTGTGGCTTTCACTTTTGTGGAAGGGAGAGGGGGGGGGGGGGGTGGAGGTTCAAGACCTCGAATGTTTCGAAGCACTCCATCTCGAAAGAATAGATATTTGAAATTCCTAAAATTATCGAAATTTTGGGGCTTTTTCCTAGAGGGGGGGCGGGGTGTTCGAGGACCCTGAATGACTCGAAAACACTTAAAATCTAAAAGAAAAAGATTTTTTAAAAAATTTAAACTTTCGAAATTTTGGGGCTTTAACCACCTGGGGGGGGGGGGGGGTGATGTTGAGGACCCCGAATGGCTCGGGAACACTCCAAAACGAAAGAGATATAAAGGAATATAAGAATGTAGGCATTTACTGTACTCCTATCTACCATAATAACAATATTGACAAATAGAAAAACTTATTACCTACCTATTAATAATTTTCTAAATAAATTAATAAATAACTCTATGTTTAAGAATTTACGTACATACATAATATTAAACTTCAAACTATACAAATATAAATATTAGTAGGCCCTACCAACCTATGAATAAATTTCGAAGAAATTTATAAGTTTACGAATTTATATACCTACTTAATATTAAACTTCAACCTATCCACACAATAAAAACCTAAGAATATTAGTGTAATTAATTTTTTTTATTTGTCATAATACCTAAAATACGTATGTTTCCAAAATAAAACAAAGTATAAATAATGACCAATTTGACAAAAAAAAATTGTACAACTCGAATGACATTGAAAACATACACGTGAAATTTAAAAGAATTATGAGTGCCCTAGGTAGGGAGAAAAAATATAGAAGAAATTAAATTTAATAAATGGGTGCGTGTACTTAGGTACGCGCATGAGAAGTTATACTTCTTTGGCATCATTAAAAAATAGTTTTTAATTGCATGCAAAAATATTGCGTGGAGTCCCTCCGCGCGGAAGAAGTGAAACTTCGTAATGTGGAAATGAAAATAGGAAGGGGTAGAAATAGATTTTTAGTGAAATCATATTGTATCAAATCAAAATAAAAAAAATAAAGGAAATAAATGTGTAACGATTCATAGATTGATCTTCAGAGAGAGAGAGAGAGAGAGAGAGAGAGAGAGAGAGAAAGAGATACATATTGAATGACTATAAAACTTACTTTTTTATGAGAACAGATTTTCATGAAATAAATCATGAAATCATTCAACGATAAAAGCTGTTTATTTAACTAAGCGGACGGGTTCGCCCGAAGGAGAAAATTGACGCGGCAAGACCTCGTGGACATAGAGAAATGACACACACTCACTATTTATGTGTTTATGAAACATGATTTTTTTCTGCAATTTAAATTGTAATATACAAAAACGGTATTGATAATTGAAACAAATATGGTGACACTACAAACTGTCAAGATCTTTATTTTTTTCTTACTCTCTACTTAGTTCCTTACAATAGAAAAACGTAACGTAATGGCTTGAAAGCTATTGCACGGCAGGCATAGAGGAATGACACTAACAGTTTGTATATCTATGACACACATTACATAAAATTAAGATATATTTTTTTAACACGTTTAATTATTTTTTTTTTTTAGACAAAATATAGCCTATGTCCATCCCCAGGATATAATCTATCTCCTTGCCAAATTTCATTACGATCCGTTCAGCCGTTCAGCCGGGAAAAGGTAACAAACAAACAAACAGACAGACAGACAGACAGACAGACAGAGTTACTTTCGCATTTATAATATTAGTATTGATGAGAATATTTTAAGGAAAAAATATTAACTAAATATTTTTGACAAAAATATTTTTTTTTTTTTGTGAAGACGCGTCGTTGTAGATGGAAAAGAAAGGTCCATTTACAGTTCAAAAATTTTCATTACAAAATTTTAAGTTTTCCGTACCATGAAACAAATAGGGTCGGCGTTACATTCTACATCAGCATACAGTATGTGCGAAAGATTCATCCTTGGATCGTCTTTCATCAGATACACATTCCTAAAATAATTTCATTTCTAGTGATGCATTATTTTTAATTGCACGTTTCCTTTGAATAAGCACAGCAAGTTTAAAAGGAATGTTGCCTCAAATTTACATATATACGTATTACAAAAATTTAACGAACGATTGTTTCGTCAATAGGCCCTACACGTGTTATTATTACATTATAGGAAAGTTTCACAACAAATGCTGATAATCCTTCGATTGTTTAATATTAGTTATATAGAATACGTTATACATAAAACATGTAAAAACGACAGTGTTCATGAATATCGTAAATAGAAAAAACCTGATATACGACAACGGGCCGGTTTTATTAAAGCTTTAAAATTGTTATTATCATTAATATCGATATTAAAGAAGGTAACATAAAAAAATCAATTTTAAAATTTGAGATATTTGCTAAATATTTTCATTGCAGGATTTAGGTGGTAAATGTTTTTTTGTATAATTCCAAAGCAAAATTTAGGATTGCAGTTAGCGTAGCATCGGTAGGCAACACGTAGTTCATAGTCAGCAGTTCGGAGTCGCCAGTCAAAATTACATAACATGACCAAGGGAGTATTTGATTAAACCACATCATCGCGAAAGATTTTCTGATAGGTGAAAATATTTTGGCAGCTGGCGGTCTGGCAAGTTGTTTCGGGCCGAAGCCCGGCCGAGCCTCACCACCTCCACCTCCTAGGACTGAACCCGTGAGGGTATTCCAGGAGCACTAACTTTTCTTCTTTCATCCTGATGTCACCTGGTCTTAATGGCATCAGGATGTTTGGCCTCTGATGTTCATATGCCATGTTTTTGAATGGTTAAACACCATTCGTTTGCCTCAACCAGAAACAACTTATCCATTCTGTTTGAGCCGCCGTGCCTGCAGCCAGAATATAGCTTTGTCAATTTTATAAAATACTTTGTCAGTTGCATCCATGCAGATTTTAAACACGACGGCTGATGTTAAAACTCTTCAGTCATTCCGCGTGGGATCTCTTGTATGCCATTGCTCCGGGACGGTCTGGCAGTCCGAAATGAAGTTAGATGATATCCCACTGCTCGACTGGCGACTGCTGGACTGCTGTCTGTGGAACAGTTTATCTCCGACTGCCGCCTGCCGGTTGCAAGTTGTCAAACTGCGGACTGCGCATTGTGAATAAGGTCCTAGATGCCGAAACGTCCGGCGTCGCCTCTTCGTAAGCAAAAGAAACTAAAAATTGAACATTTATATCCAAATGGTTTTATTCTGCGGGCTATAATGTCAGGCATGCAGTCCGACTGCCGGGCTCGGGTGCTTGATGAGAATGTGACGTGACACGAGTGGAACGGTATGTGCACAGACGATAACTTTTTTCCGCAATGCGTAACACGCCAGCGCACAGAGAGGTTTAAGTGACACGAGATATTAGTATAAACACAGCGTCGTTTTTTTCTTATTTTAGCGGCGGCTACACATTACACGTCTCTTAGTAACCTGTGGAATTCGTCAAGGTTTTACAATTAGCAGCGGCGATAATGCAATATGATACTTTTTTTGAACCGCTCTCACGGAGTTCCGTTTGTCAACTGTGAGTCTGAGCTTAGCGAGATTGACACGTGTACGTCTCCGAACGCATACACTTCCAACTTCCAGAACCGCACGTATGTTGCTAGACTCCGACGTTTATGGTTTGAATCACCGGAAAAAAACATAGAAGTGTGTACTAATCGTACGGCCATTAATAACATGCAACAAATGCTATTTATGACTTATTATTCTTGTTTTCTGTATAAAAATTTTCAAATGTGTAGAGGTGTTCCCACTACAAACTATCACAGTCAGCCATGGACAGCCGGCAAAATACTATTTGTTTTAATTGTGACTATAATGACAAGCTTCTATGTCCAAATTAAACTTACACTGTCTGAAATACTGCAATATTTATGCATGTTTGCACATACCGAACAGTTTGTAGCTAATTGCTTTGGGCACCAAATTCTGCTTACCAAATAAGAACCTCCCCCCCCCCTCCAAAAAAAAAGGCTCTTCTTATTCTTACGTTCATTCACAATTGAAGTTAAAAAAAATACTTTTTTAAATGTTACGTGAAATTCTTTATTTCAACTTGGCGTTTTTAAAATGGTTAAATGCATATTTTGGTTAAAAGTGTTGATTGCATATAAATTTATACCATTAAAAATATTAATGGCCACATATAAAATAAAATTAATAAATACGTAACTAACAAAGCCATATAAAATCGATTTGAATATATCACTTGTATAATGAAATATTACTTATGCCCAACGATTTGGCGTTTACTTCCTTTAATGGTTTTGTTCTTCTTCCGAGGTGCATTCTGTCGTAACCTTGCCTTATGACCCCGCCTGCAGTCACGCTGAATTCTAATGTCGTTCGGCCTCAACACAACTAACTGTGGAATACGCGTGTACTCAGCCCGGTCTGGTGTCCACAGGCCCGGCCTAGCCGGGGTGGGTATTCAGTCCGGGCGAGCGAAGCACAAGTGAAAGAGGACGGGAAGATAAGGCAGCGCTGAGACCCCCCTTCCTCCCGCCACGTCATCCAAGGTCAGGCGGCCGTGGCGGCGCCACAAGTCGGGGAGTACATTCACGCAAAACACGTCGTAGAAATCACGGTTTTTCTCAAAATTTTACGTTGTGACCTAGTGCAAATTATATACGCAGCGAAAGAGAAAGGATTGGTGCACGATCCAAAAGTGGTTTTACGCAATAGTAATGAAAACTGTGAGCTTGGCGTGCCTCTGAAAATACGCTAATTAGGCTTATTCAGCATGCATTTACTAATCGACTATATGTCTGAGACATCTTAAACAACTTTAGGATCATGCCCGGTACCTTAATCTCTTTTATATCCGAAATCGGTAATCGCATGTCAAATAGTTTCGATAAAAACAACTGATTGTTAAACCTCTGCAGCTCACTTTGCCCCTTAAGGGGCCCGCCTACATGCAGTGCAAAGTGAGCTGCAGAGGTTTAACAATCAGTTGTTTTTATCGAAACTATTTGACATGCGATTACCGATTTCGGATATAAAAGAGATTAAGGTACCGGGCATGATCCTAAAGTTGTTTAAGATGTCTCAGACATATAGTCGATTAGTAAATGCATGCTGAATAAGCCTAATTAGCGTATTTTCAGAGGCACGCCAAGCTCGCAGTTTTCATTACTATTGCGTAAAACCACTTTTGGATCGTGCACCAATCCTTTCTCTTTCGCTGCGTATATAATTTGCACTAGGTCACAACGTAAAATTTTGAGAAAAACCGTGATTTCTACGACGTGTTTTGCGTGAATGTACTCCCCGACTTGTGGCGCCGCCACGGCCGCCTGACCTTGGATGACGTGGCGGGAGGAAGGGGGGTCTCAGCGCTGCCTTATCTTCCCGTCCTCTTTCACTTGTGCTTCGCTCGCCCGGACTGAATACCCACCCCGGCTAGGCCGGGCCTGTGGACACCAGACCGGGCTGAGTACACGCGTATTCCACAGTTAGTTGTGTTGAGGCCGAACGACATTAGAATTCAGCGTGACTGCAGGCGGGGTCATAAGGCAAGGTTACGACAGAATGCACCTCGGAAGAAGAACAAAACCATTAAAGGAAGTAAACGCCAAATCGTTGGGCATAAGTAATATTTCATTATACAAGTGATATATTCAAATCGATTTTATATGGCTTTGTTAGTTACGTATTTATTAATTTTATTTTATATGTGGCCATTAATATTTTTAATGGTATAAATTTATATGCAATCAACACTTTTAACCAAAATATGCATTTAACCATTTTAAAAACGCCAAGTTGAAATAAAGAATTTCACGTAACATTTAAAAAAGTATTTTTTTTTAACTTCAATTGTAAATGAACGTAAGAATAAGAAGAGCCTTTTTTTTGGAGGGGGGTGGGGGTTCTTATTTGGTAAGCAGAATTTGGTGCCCAAAGCAATTAGCTACAAACTGTTCGGTGTGTGCAAACATGCATAAATATTGCAGTATTTCAGACAGTGTAAGTTTAATTTGGACATAGAAGCTTGTCATTATAGTCACAATTAAAACAAATAGTATTTTGCCGGCTGTCCATGGCTGACTGTGATAGTTTGTAGTGGGAACACCTCTACACATTTTAAAAATTTTATACAGAAAACAAGAATAATAAGTCATAAATAGCATTTGTTGCATGTTATTAATGGCCGTACGATTAGTACACACTTCTATGTTTTTTTCCGGTGATTCAAACCATAAACGTCGGAGTCTAGCAACATACGTGCGGTTCTGGAAGTTGGAAGTGTATGCGTTCGGAGACGTACACGTGTCAATCTCGCTAAGCTCAGACTCACAGTTGACAAACGGAACTCCGTGAGAGCGGTTCAAAAAAAGTATCATATTGCATTATCGCCGCTGCTAATTGTAAAACCTTGACGAATTCCACAGGTTACTAAGAGACGTGTAATGTGTAGCCGCCGCTAAAATAAGAAAAAAACGACGCTGTGTTTATACTAATATCTCGTGTCACTTAAACCTCTCTGTGCGCTGGCGTGTTACGCATTGCGGAAAAAAGTTATCGTCTGTGCACATACCGTTCCACTCGTCTCACGTCACATTCTCATCAAGCACCCGAGCCCGGCAGTCGGACTGCATGCCTGACATTATAGCCCGCAGAATAAAACCATTTGGATATAAATGTTCAATTTTTAGTTTCTTTTGCTTACGAAGAGGCGACGCCGGACGTTTCGGCATCTAGGACCTTATTCACAATGCGCAGTCCGCAGTTTGACAACTTGCAACCGGCAGGCGGCAGTCGGAGATAAACTGTTCCACAGACAGCAGTCCAGCAGTCGCCAGTCGAGCAGTGGGATATCATCTAACTTCATTTCGGACTGCCAGACCGTCCCGGAGCAATGGCATACAAGAGATCCCACGCGGAATGACTGAAGAGTTTTAACATCAGCCGTCGTGTTTAAAATCTGCATGGATGCAACTGACAAAGTATTTTATAAAATTGACAAAGCTATATTCTGGCTGCAGGCACGGTGGCTCAAACAGAATGGATAAGTTGTTTCTGGTTGAGGCAAACGAATGGTGTTTAACCATTCAAAAACATGGCATATGAACATCCGAGGCCAAACATCCTGATGCCATTAAGACCAGGTGACATCAGGATGAAAGAAGAAAAGTTAGTGCTCCTGGAATACCCTCACGGGTTCAGTCCTAGGAGGTGGAGGTGGTGAGGCTAGGCCGGGCTTCGGCCCGAAACAACTTGCCAGACCGCCAGCTGCCAAAATATTTTCACCTATCAGAAAATCTTTCGCGATGATGTGGTTTAATCAAATACTCCCTTGGTCATGATATGTAATTTTGACTGGCGACTCCGGACTGCTGACTATGAACTACGTGTTGCCTACCGATGCTACGCTAACTGCAATCCTAAATTTTGCTTTGGAATTATACAAAAAAAACATTTACCACCTAAAACCCTGCAATGAAAATATTTAGCAAATATCTCAAATTTTAAAATTGATTTTTTTATGTTACCTTCTTTAATATCGATATTAATGATAATAACAATTTTAAAGCTTTAATAAAACCGGCCCGTTGTCGTATATCAGGTTTTTTCTATTTACGAAATTCATGAACACTGTCGTTTATACATGTTTTATGTATAACGTATTCTATATAACTAATATTAAACAATCGAAGGATTATCAGCATTTGTTGTGAAACTTTCCTATAATGTAATAATAACACGTGTAGGGCCTATTGACGAAACAATCGTTCGTTAAATTTTTGTAATACGTATATATGTAAATTTGAGGCAACATTCCTTTTAAACTTGCTGTGCTTATTCAAAGGAAACGTGCAATTAAAAAATAATGCATCATTAGAAATGAAATTATTTTAGGAATGTGTATCTGATGAAAGACGATCCAAGGATGAATCTTTCGCACACACTGTATGCTGATGTAGAATGTAACGCCGACCCTATTTGTTTCATGGTACGGAAAACTTAAAATTTTGTAATGAAAATTTTTGAACTGTAAATGGACCTTTCTTTTCCATCTACAACGACGCGTCTTCACAAAAAAAAAAATATTTTTGTCAAAAATATTTAGTTAATATTTTTTCCTTAAAATATTCTCATCAATACTAATATTATAAATGCGAAAGTAACTCTGTCTGTCTGTCTGTCTGTCTGTCTGTCTGTCTGTCTGTCTGTCTGTCTGTCTGTTTGTTTGTTACCTTTTCCCGGCTGAACGGCTGAACGGATCGTAATGAAATTTGCAAGGAGATAGATTATATCCTGGGGATGGACATAGGCTATATTTTGTCTAAAAAAAAAAAATAATTAAACGTGTTAAAAAATATATATCTTAATTTTATGTAATGTGTGTCATAGATATACAAACTGTTAGTGTCATTCCTCTATGCCTGCCGTGCAATAGCTTTCAAGCCATTACGTTACGTTTTTCTATTGTAAGGAACTAAGTAGAGAGTAAGAAAAAAATAAAGATCTTGACAGTTTGTAGTGTCACCATATTTGTTTCAATTTTCAATACCGTTTTTGTATATTACAATTTAAATTGCAGAAAAAAATCATGTTTCATAAACACATAAATAGTGAGTGTGTGTCATTTCTCTATGTCCACGAGGTCTTGCCGCGTCAATTTTCTCCTTCGGGCGAACCCGTCCGCTTAGTTAAATAAACAGCTTTTATCGTTGAATGATTTCATGATTTATTTCATGAAAATCTGCTCTCATAAAAAAGTAAGTTTTATAGTCATTCAATATGTATCTCTTTCTCTCTCTCTCTCTCTCTCTCTCTCTCTCTCTCTCTCTCTCTCTCTCTCTCTCTCTCTGAAGATCAATCTATGAATCGTTACACATTTATTTCCTTTATTTTTTTTATTTTGATTTGATACAATATGATTTCACTAAAAATCTATTTCTACCCCTTCCTATTTTCATTTCCACATTACGAAGTTTCACTTCTTCCGCGCGGAGGGACTCCACGCAATATTTTTGCATGCAATTAAAAACTATTTTTTAATGATGCCAAAGAAGTATAACTTCTCATGCGCGTACCTAAGTACACGCACCCATTTATTAAATTTAATTTCTTCTATATTTTTTCTCCCTACCTAGGGCACTCATAATTCTTTTAAATTTCACGTGTATGTTTTCAATGTCATTCGAGTTGTACAATTTTTTTTGTCAAATTGGTCATTATTTATACTTTGTTTTATTTTGGAAACATACGTATTTTAGGTATTATGACAAATAAAAAAAAATAATTACACTAATATTCTTAGGTTTTTATTGTGTGGATAGGTTGAAGTTTAATATTAAGTAGGTATATAAATTCGTAAACTTATAAATTTCTTCGAAATTTATTCATAGGTTGGTAGGGCCTACTAATATTTATATTTGTATAGTTTGAAGTTTAATATTATGTATGTACGTAAATTCTTAAACATAGAGTTATTTATTAATTTATTTAGAAAATTATTAATAGGTAGGTAATAAGTTTTTCTATTTGTCAATATTGTTATTATGGTAGATAGGAGTACAGTAAATGCCTACATTCTTATATTCCTTTATATCTCTTTCGTTTTGGAGTGTTCCCGAGCCATTCGGGGTCCTCAACATCACCCCCCCCCCCCCCCCGGTGGTTAAAGCCCCAAAATTTCGAAAGTTTAAATTTTTTAAAAAATCTTTTTTTTTTTAGATTTTAAGTGTTTTCGAGTCATTCAGGGTCCTCGAACACCACCCCCCCCCCCCCCTCTAGGAAAAAGCCCCAAAATTTCGATAATTTTAGGAATTTTAAATATCTATTCTTCCGAGATGGAGTGCTTCGAAACATTCGAGGTCTTGAACCTCCACCCCCCCCCCCCCCCTCTCCCTTCCACAAAAGTGAAAGCCACAAAATTTCGAAAAATTGGAGGAAATTGTATTAAAATTAAGTCATTACGAACTAAAGTGTCCGGGGCATCGTGGAACTTTTACCCAAAGTCGACTTCCCACCCAATTTTGAGGGAGGGGGGGGGATGCAAAACCCCAAAATTTCGAAATATTTCTTAAATTTAAGAATACTTTTTTACTATTTGGAGTGTTTCCAAGCCATTCGGGGTCCTCAAACTACCCTCCCCCCACAAGGAGTCAAAGACCCAATAATTAAAAAATTTCGGAAAATTTCCAAAAGCCTATTCTCTTTCGATTTGGAGTGTTTACGAGCCATTCGTGGTCCTCAACAACACACCCACCCCCCTCAGGGGTCAAAACCCCAAAATTTAAAAAAATTCAAATATCATTCTCTTTCGATTTTTATTGTTTCTCAGCCATTCAGGGTCCTCAAAATCACCACTCCCCCTCTGGGGACAAAGCCCCAAAATTTCGAAAATTTCAGGAATTTCAAATATCATTTCTTTCGAGATGGAGTGTTCCAAACCATTCGAGGTCCTGAACATCCACTTTCCGCAAAAGTGAAAGCCCTAAAATTTCGAAATATAAGAATATATATAATTGGATGTTGGCATGTATGACGTCGATAAACTCTTACACCGTTTGACCGATCGCCATGAAATTTGGCACATCGAAGTGTTTTTATCATGAAGAAGGTTTTTATGCTATCCATTTTTTTTGTAACTCGCCGCTAGATGGCGCTGTAGCGCATCAACTTCTAAACCTTTCAACCGATCGCCATGGGTAAACAGAAAATCATAGGTCACAGATACACAAACAGTAATTATGTATCATTTCTTAATGTCCAACACACTGGACATATCGCTATCCATTTTGCTGTAACTCGCGGACAATATATCACCCGGTGTTCAGCCCGGGCAAAGCCGGGTACTGCAGCTAGTAAATATATAACCCTTATAATATCGTCGAATTGCATTCTTATTTCCATTATTTTTTTCACTTATTGTGACATAGTAGGCTATTCAAAAAATATGACGAAGTTGCATACAAATATATCGGGGCTCCTTGCGCTGCCTAATGTTTCAAAATGCTCTCGCTGAAAATAATATAATGACTTCATCTAACTTAAGAGCATTTATTCAACTTCTAAAAATCGTAAAAATCGTACTTTATTCATAAGAAAATAAACATTAATGTTTATATTTAAAAAAATGTATTTCACTGGGTGCTTCATTCTGTATATTATTTTTGTTTTTATCTTCTGCCAGCCATTTTACAAAACAGATAATGCGCGTTAGATATTTTGACCTTGAGTGCTTTGCCCTGTGTCGTGCATCTCTGCGCCCGGCGAGCCGAGCCAGTCGCTCGGGGAGAGTGTTTATTAGGCTAACGCTATGTCACGTAAGTTAATACTGTGAAATGTTTTGTAATTTAGATTCTGAATTATTATTTTATTGTTTCCAAGTAAATCTGTCTATATGCCGAGTTTGATGTGCTCTTAATAATTAGGTACAGGCTGAGAATCTCGAACTATGCTATCTTACACCTCTGTCGTGAGGCACCTCTATCAAGAAGTGTGTGACTGAGTGGTATGTTTTGTGATCGAGTTGTAATTTTTGATGTTTAACATCTTGGCTCTCTGTATAAATGGATTGTCCGCAACCGAAATTGCTTTACATATTGTTACAGTAAAAAACTATGCCTGTAAGTACCATGAAGAAATTCAGTCAGTGTATGTTGGAGGATTGCGTAAGCAAGTAACTTTGCATACAGCAATATTGAACTACTTTAATTCTGAATAGGAAAAGCTTAAGTAAGTTTTAATATGACAGTGACACACAAGTTTCTTTCCTTTTGATTCGGGCTAAAGCATACGAAATAATTACAATTTATCTAGCGTAACCACATATTATATTTGTCGTTGTAGCAGTTAGAACCATACAGAAATGGGACCTGTAGAGTGTCAAATATGTAGTAAACAACAAAACAATACTGCCACATACATTATGAAACATAAATTTGGGCAAACCATGAATCATAAAAATGAGATATGCCATGACTGATTTCCTACTGTTTATGACGTAAATTAGAGGTGTAGTAAATCTAAGTGAGTGATACTTTGGTCTAAATTTGGTAGATTTAAATTTAATTTGAACTTATTGTACTGTAAGGTCCCTTGTTTAAAATCACTGGTTTTTAACCAACTCCACAGTTGTACAATACATGTGAAAAAAAAATTAACAATAAGAAATCTAGTTTTATATGCACACACACTTTATATGTATATATGTAAATGCATACACATATTTACATATCAAATGTATATATATATACATTTATGATTGCGACCACTACGATGCCCATTCCCTTAGCAGTTTCCATAAAAATTTTCTGTTAGCGCGCCTGCTCCCGTGTGGGTAGCATTTCAGCAACCTTTCAAGGGGTTTGTAACTGGGAATAAAGGTTTTCATACCGAAAATATTAGCTAAAACCGTACTAGAACGTGTTCGATTTTTTCTGCTTTACCCACGAGCCAATGTTGCCAAGATGATTGACCCGCGTGTAAGAACATAAACCTGTATATATTAACTTATGCAAACATTAGGAAACGTATTAGTTTCCCAAATTAAATTTTATGGTATTGGAGTATTCTGAAATATATTTGGTAAACTAAAATAGTTACAGCATTGCTCTACTGATAATACATAATCTCCTACAAAAGTTCCCATTGACTTTGTTGTGCGTCTATAAAGCGCGCTATTTTTCAACTTAGGTAATGGAATATAATTTTTTTTCGATAAAATATTACTGATTCAAAAAATATGCTTACAGCAAATACCTACTAAAACATTTTATTTGTTTATCCTATTGTTATAATAACATTAAATTTATAGCTTAGTCATTTGGTTTGATTGTTTAATACAAGTAGTTTTAACAAATAATTAATTATCTAAATTTATTAGGAAATTATTCTCCATATATTATTACTGAATAAACTTAGCAAATCATAGAAACCCCACACCTGTTAGTCTAAACGAAAATGCGATGGTTTTCCTTCACTTCAGATTTCAGTTTACTATGCGAACTACTACATTAAACTGAGCGTGTTTATTTGTCTCACTTGTTAACGAAAATTGTTAATTACAATTTCTTTTAAGTAGTAGAATAAGTTAGTAACCAATCAGTATGTACGTACGTATAAAATATGTGAATCGGGACCATTTGGAATTAGTACAATACAAATAGCACATTTAATATTGTGAATTAGTTGAATGAGCTGTCTTATTTATGTTATCTTATGAATATATAATAAATAAACTACATTTGAGCAAACTTCATTAATTTTACAATTGCTCGGTTTTTTTTAATACCGCACAAATTTGTTTTATTTTTTGCAAGTGAAGTCAGGAAGATTAAATACCAAGTTCATCCACCAGGTTACATTATTTTTAAATACACCGTGAGATTTTTTATATATTTTCAGTAATTGGTTGAATGGACAATAACATGTCTATCCTAGCCCAAAAAGCATGATTTGTCGGCAAATGCGTTGTTAGGTTTTCTGTTAGTATTCTAGGTATCGTGTGAATGGAGTAACTAATTATTTCTTCTCTTCTGCTAGATAAACTTTTGCTCATTTTTATCCCCATGGGTATAATTGAAGGTATAGCATAAATTTGGCAGCTGTGTAATGGGCTTAATTTAAATGAAGAATATGCGGTCCTAACCTTCACAAACAATAACTGGAGGATTAAATTCTGAAGTGTAAGAAGTTGAAACGCCAACGTACGAAACATATGTTCCAGATTAGGTTATCAACTAAATTAAAAAAAAATATGCTTTCTTCAAAGTCATTTAAAAACCAATTCCAAAAATTTCTTTTTTATCAGAAATTATGTTTACCTTTTTTACTTGCACATACTCCCCTTTAGAACAAGGTTTTTTTTAAACCGATATAAGTTAAATCTACGCTAAAGTTTAATGACAGGAAAATGTATTAAACTGGGCATGTTTATTGGTTCAAGCAGAGCTAGAAAATGTTATCATTCAGTTACCAGTAATTTAATAGGTCTGTACTTTTAGGTAATGTTATATCGATCTTAAAAATTGCAAGACTTGTGTTTCTATAATAAGCAGATAGAGCATTATAATTTGGGAAACTGTTGGCGTAATATAGGCTTATACTGTGCGTCTTGTACGGGATAGCCTAGCGTGTGGATTATTCAGGACACAAATATGCATTGCTGTGGACAGGGAAGCGAGCGGTCGCCAGCTACACGTTCCTTATCACCACGGCCTGCTATCATTCTCTCATTCTCTGCGTCTGTCTTTTCCCCTCCTCCCGCGTTGCGTTCAAGGTCGCGTCAAGGAAGAAGGGAAGAGGAAGGTGGCCGGAGCTGTGTCCCCCCCACTCCCCAGCTGCCCTCCTCCCTGCTCAGTGTTTCTTCGACTCGCCACCCTGCTTGGAGGAAAAACTACAACTCTTGAGCCCGAGTGGTGAAAAAATCGGCCACGAGGCGGGCCCCTTAAGAGGATTCATCACAGCTGCTAAAATTGTGTGCTGCAGGGTCTCGCGGTTCCAAGTCTCAATGGCGTAATTTTAATACTGAAAAGAAATAAAAAATTTTGAAAAATATAGAAAGGTATAAGGAAGGTTTCTATTGAATAATGTTTTTAAATTTTTGTGATTAAATAAGTTTTATCCCGCATTGAAAGTACTGTTTCTGAGCTGTTTTCAGTGTGATTTTCAGAAGTTCTAATTGAATATTTCATAAATATTTTTCATTGGAAACATAGTGTTAACCTTATAAAATAAATTTCTTTCTGTGTTTTCACTGTCGTAATTGAGATATTTGATGAAAATTATGTATTTCTAAAGTAATGCACACATTGCTGGGCCAAAAAGATGATCGTCGCGCGGGAAACTGGGTGGGAGGCAGAGAAGGGAAGAAGAGGTGTAGACAGCGAGAGCCCTCCCCCCTGTGGAGCTGCTAAGCTGACCCCTGCTGGGCGCAGGACTCTGCCCGAGCCTGACAACAACAATAGGGAAGAGTGCAGGGGGTGGGGGTTACTACCTGCTGTGGAGCTGTCCCAAAACTGAGGTTCGCAACTCGCCAGAAGAAGGAAGTGTAGCTATCAATGGCTCGGAAGTCTAGCAAAGCCAGATTGTTTTTATCAGCATACAGGAAAAAGAGGCGCAGGCCAGAGGTACTAATAAGTCTGTATGTGTGTCTGTATTTGATAAACTATGTATGGTAAGTTTGAAATTGGCGGGCACATTCTGTGAGGTAATTCCTCTTGCAAATTTAATAATGTTTGGCCAATGATAAACATGATAAGATGTCGGAGTCATTGATAATCGAGATTTCAAGCGACTTCATAACAAATCAGGAACATTATGGTAATAATCAAGAATTTACTAAAATACTTTAAGTTATCAAATCAACTAGAAACATTTTAATAAATGTTCTTGTCTTCTGGGTTCTAGCCGCGTCACAATGGAAGTTCTTTCCGACGTTTCGGAGTGCGTTGCAGCCTCCATCTTCAGGGCAGCAGCAGAAGTCGCTTCTTACCTACTGTTACTCTCAGTAACCTACTACCTACTGTTCGTCAGTAACCTACTACTTACTGTTACTGACAGTAGGTAAGAAACGACTGCTGCTGCTTCCCTAAAGATAGAGGCTGCAATGCACTCCGCAACGTCGAAATAAGTTCCAATGTGACGCGGCTAGAACCCAAAGGCAAAGCAAAAACCGTGAAAGCGCGCGATATTTATTTTAAAGTGTTGTTTGATAATGTTAATATCTTTAACAATTAAAATTGCCATTCTGTAATGGTTTTATAATTTACTGTTTCATGTTTTTCTCTCAACAAATAAAATAAAGGGTAATAATACAAGTTTACAAAATAAGTATAATTAATTTATTTTTACATGCTTTATATTAGCTTCACCTTTATGTTTGTATGTTTGTAACCGACTACTTTGGGTGCGATTTTGACCCACTTTAAACGGCCAGATTTCATTCAAACTTTGTAGATTTATCGAAGAACGATGACAATACACTAATTTGATAAGATTATTCCATTATTAAATTTGCAAAATAAGATTTTTGTCAATTTATAAAATTTCACAATATTTAGTAGGCTTTGTTTATATCGCGCCAAAGACAAACTGAAAGAAAAGAGTTCGCATTTCGCTCATGTGCGAACTATTTTCTTTCAGTTTGTCTTTGGTGCGATATAAACAAAGCCTACTAAATATTGTGACATTTAATTAAATGAAAAGTGAGAGTGGGTTATGATTATTGTGAACAATATACTTTCTTGAAGAGAATATTATCTATATTTGTAAAAATATGAAAACAAAATTCCCTGAAATAAGGGCTTTAAATGTTGTTTCTTTCGTTAAATAGAGAAACACAATTATGTATTTGTTTCATTTTACCAATTAACCAAGAGTGAAACATCATTATAAAACAACATTTTCTGCAAATATTTCACGAAACATGGAAAAATTGAGGTTTAATTTTGCTGTGAAACCAACAGCAGATGGGAAATCAAACACCATATGCATAACCTCAATAGCTACACCTGATGGCAGATTTTTGAAATTACACTCGAACACCAACCTGCAAATCTACACCAAACAGTTAAAAATATTCCAAACTATGCCAAAGTCAGCAAATCATTAAATAAAAGACATCAAACACGGAAAGTATGGATAAGTTTGACAGATGATATATAAAAAATATATTTGGATAAAGAGCAAAACATACAGTTTAAGGATTTTTACCTCGACGAAATTGAGGAAAAAACAAAAAGTGTTAAATCTATACCTAGTGGATCAAATAAAAAACTGGAAAAACTGTTAGAAAAATTTCTTGAAGAAAAAAAATCTATATCTGAAACTCAAAATTTAGGGAAAATTTGCATACGATTTCATGATTGAGAAATTCACGGGCAGAAACTCAAATGCTTACCAGTGGATTAAAGATTTCAAAAAAGAATGTAAATGTTTGCTAATCTAAGAAGACAAAAAGAAAATAGAAATTTTAAAACATTTCTTAGAATACTCCAGTGTAGTTTGGTACAACTGCATGCAAATGAAACTTACAGTGGAATCGGACCGGAACAAATGGAAGAAAATGTTTTGTGAAACATTTGAAAACAAAGGATGTCACCCATCAGATATGCTGACTTAGAATAAACATCAATGACTTCCCGAATATATTGATTTTCATAGCAGTATATTGAAATTATTTAGTACTGTAGTTCTTCAACACGATATATTGGATATATATTTTAGAAGCAGCCAATATCTACACATCACTTTAATAGTAAAGTCATGTAATAAATAAAAAATTGAGCCACATCTAGAGACACTCCTGAGATAAAACAATATTTATCGATTTTATTTTAACTGCAGCCAATATCTATTCAAAAACTACTTTAATAGTAATTGATGTAATAACTATCAAGTTTTTTTACATTGTTATAAAATTTCTTTCATACGTCGATAAAGAAGTATCACTTTAAATTATAAATAAACCAAACTAAAAAGTAGAAAATAAATAATAGTTTAAAAAAACTAAAAAACGCGCTTTTATAGAAAATTGAACTAAAAAAATAGAAAAGAAATTCTAATAAAATTGAATTAAAAATATTGTAAAAAAAGTATTTTATTTAAAAAAAAGCGTGGGGTGCTTTTTAATATATTATCAAAATGATAATCCTTCTACTCATATCTGTCAATAAAATAATTATAACTATTGACACCATGCACCCCACGCTTTATTTTTTTTAAAATAAAAAACATTTTTTACACTATTTTAAATTCAGTTTTATTAAAATTTATTTTCTATTTTTTAGTTCAATTTTCTATAAAAGCGTGTTTTCTAGTTTTTTTAAACTATTATTTATTATTTGGTTTAATGCAAAAGTGTCTGGTACTTTAATAAACGTTAATGATATACTAGCTGCAATACCCGGCCTTGCCCGGGCTGAACACAGGGCGTAGTTAGTAATTGTCTTCTTGATTTGAATGTCAAATGTGAAAATTAATTTAAATCACTTTCAGATCCCGACAGACGTTGTTCTGCCAGTTTATACTTATTTACCTGGTCTGTATGTAATTTAGACTTTATAAAGCAATATATAAAAAAAGCTAAAAATAAGAGATTACTAATATTGAAATGATTCCATTATCTAGCTAATGCTCGGCCTGCATTGCAATGCTTCATTCAGTTTTGTTTTGTAATATGTTTGAAGTAGTTCCACATATACAAATCATCTATCCATCTCTCTATATATATTTATCTCTATCTACATCTATATACATCTATGTATCTATTTATCTCTATTTATCTCTTTATAGCTACATATATACTATCCACTATCTCTATATCTTATATATATAAGTCTCTATATAGCTCTATACATCTATAGGTATATCTCTTTATCTAACCCATTTCATTATCTATACCTCGCTCTATCTCAACTTACCTCTCCGTCTCTATCTCACTATATATATATATATATATATATATATATATCTCAATCACTCTATCTCTGTCTCTCTTTTATATTTAAATAAATTGTGTCATGCATGCGCACTTATACAACAAAAACAGACGAAGTGTCGCTATATAAAAATAAATAAACACATATTTTGACACGATTCGTGCTCCAACTATTGAAAAATAGTTATACCGTCTCAGTAACCTTCATGGGCATGCGCATAACTAATCACCAAAATTTCATCGCAATCGGATGAATGGCATAGGAACGCATACGGCACAAACAAACGAAAATTAAAGACATGACAAACGCATCAAACGATGGTGCGTTTAAAATTCAAGGCAACTCTATCTATTGACGAAGTTAAGAACAAAACTGTTATTAGCGCCTTTATTTTGCTAGCCGCTGCGAACTCCACTAAGCGGCCTGGTCTCACCAAGGAGAAAAATATTAATTTGCCAGACCTTACTATGTGTATGATTGTGTGTCAGACATAGAGAAATGACACTCACTCACTATTTGTATGTCTATGACCTATGATTTTTTCTGTTATAAAATGAAATTATCACTTTTTCACTTCCTTAGGGATGGAATTTCATATTAATATGGGGTCTATGTGTTAATCCAGGTTATAAGCTATCTGTAGGCCAAATTTCATTCAAATCCATTCAGTAGTTTTTACGTGAAAGAGTAACAAACATCCATCCATACTTACAAACTTTCGCGTTTATAATATTAGTAGGATTTTTTTTACAAACATTCTTTAACACAGATAATTTGCACAACTATAGATTGTGTTATTGTTATGTAAAGTGTATGGTTTGAATATTGTACACAAAGTTTTTTTCACTAGTTATGGAATTTATTAAAAACGTATAGTCAACAAAATTGTATATCTATTTATATGCATTTTTTACTTTCACAACTGCGTAGGCGATTTTTAAGTATATCTGTAAGAGAAGTGTTGTACCCGTTTCTATTATAAAAGGTCCGCAAATGTATTAAATCTAAATAATATGTTATGAAACAATGTTTTGACATATTTTTTTTATTTTGAATATAATTTTTAAATTTTATGTGATTATTTTTCATTTATCACATCATGCATTACAGATACCTTATGGAAAGCTTTGAATGATTCACAGATTTATTTATTGTGCGGCGGTAACTAAAGATGATACAAAAAAATAAAATCTGGTGCAGGGAATAGAAACTTTGGGACCTTCCCCCCCCCCTTTTTTTCTTCTTCGCGGTCATCCTCAACCACTTTACCTAAGCCATTGTAAGACCTTTTCAAACCCCCCTGCACCCCAGACCACCCGCTGATTTTACAGCTCATCCTCGCCTGCCTTGCTCCCCACGGACTTTCTCAACCTTCCGCCCACCACGTCACGTACGAAGACTACCGAAAAGGCAGAGCAGAATTATTTTCCCTATGATGAATCCTCTTAAGGATGATTAATCCGCTTTTAGGATTTTGAGTTCTTTCTAAGGCAAAACGACTTTTGAGGTTTTTCGAAATCCTAATTTTCCCTCGCAACGGGAATTTTCCCCTCGAAAACGGGAAATTTTTGAGTCATTTTGAGTCATTTTTGAGTCCAATATGGCCGCCGATGACGTCATCCAAGATTGCGGTCGGCTCCTCGCTCCTCCGCTTGTCCTTGAATCGGCTATCCCTATCTACTTACATTCCACGGAATGAGGAAAACGGCCTTACTTATAAAATCGTAATGTAACTAGCTTCATAGAACACAGACGATCGTCCTGATTGAAAAATACGTGGTTTTTCGTAAATAATATTTTTAGGAACAAAATTCATGTGCATTTAAATATTTTTTTCCCGTCAAAAACGTCTAAAATACTACATAACAATGGTATTGGTCAATACTTTAAGAAAATATATACCGATAAATGGTTAAACACAACACCGGTATACAACAACTCACAGACTGATACACACGTAATTCAAATAATTTATGTGCAAACGAAATTTTTTTTAGCGTTTTAAATGTTTGTTTGAGCTTTATTTATAACATGTTGGAATGATAATTCTACAGTTACTGAAAACTAAAACGCTACAAAACTACAAAAATATTTTTGCAAAACTCCGTTCCCCCGGAGAAACCCCCGGAATGGCCACCGCATGGGGAGCCCAAGAAAAGAAACGGGCTCCCCATTTGGAAGCCACTTGGAAGGTTTTTTTCTGTACCACCCACCGTTTCTTTGGTAGCCTGTCTTGTTACAAGGTGTATTCCTACCACAGAAAATGCCACCATTTTGTCTGGGCAATCCGCCTTGGAGCAGCCGGGGCGCGAACCCGGGTCCTACAAGTCACAAGGCAGGCGCTCTACCCCAGAACCAGAGTGGTAGAGCGGATACTTGCAGTCTTCTTAACACTGACATGATGTTATTCCACGATTTTACTGTTGTTTCGTGTGTTCACGTGCAGTACGTGTAGTAACATCTTACCTCGGTAACGAACAATTTTATGTATTCTTATGTTCTTCGTTCAGCATGAATTGTGTAATTTCATAACACTGAAATATAATTTGTATAACTAGTCTGGCAATTTTTTAGTTGATTTTCTGCAAACAAACTTACAATCCCGCTGTACAATAATTATATAGAACTATAGACTAGTAAAAAAAAATATGTAATGAGCTTGCACTGTCGATGGTAAAGTTAAAAATATGTGTGTGCTTACAAGCATGAAGATATTGTATAACATTTTATTTATTTGGTTTTAAAGCCACAGAAAAGTTAACCTTGTTATATCACTTTTGGCAATTTTTTTTTTTGTTTTTGTTTGATCGTGCTTAATATGCGCAGCTAATACTGGAAAGCTATTGAAACAACTGTTTGCAAATAGGAATTTTCAAAAACTTAAATTAAGTACTAAATCAATGATAGTGTTGAAGATGTCAAATTAAAATATACATTTCATACTGACATCCCCGGAATTTTAGGTAATGATAGTACTGACCTTAAATCGATCAGTTTCTGAAGACTAAGAATTTAGATTACACTAGTTATGTGAGATTTGCTTACTTATTTAAAAATACATTATTTGAATACAACTATATTTTATTGGAACTTGCAGTATTCCTGAGTACAGATTTCTTGGTAACAGCAATAGCTTACCTCAGGGTTAAGCAGGAGCATAAATGTTTTATTTCATACAATGAAACCCTCAGAAACTTAATTAAAACATCGGGATTATTGAACATGAACTTCTGAGTACACAACTACAGATAGTTTTTATTTTTAATATGTGTGCACATCGCAGTGGCATCGCTATTTAATTATTTGTGATTTTATTTGTAACAAAAATTGTAATTAGGTGTTTTTATTTTGGATGTGTAATATTTCTACGCGTAATAGTATAAAACATGTATGATGTTTTAACTGTTACTGTATCAAAAGTTCATTTAAAGGTTGTGTAAGTTTATTTTCGTCCAAAAAAATATTTTGTACCAAAAATATCCTACAAGAGATTTCACTTTTCTTAAAAAATTTCTGTTTTTAATTATAATATTCTAACCTTTCCTTCAGTTCAACAACTTAAGTAGATATAATAATTACGTTATGCAATTATTTTCTCCATACATACTGCACTTGATATTTTGAGATTATTACGAAATAATATATAATTTTATTTTAATTACATACGGGTTTCAAATACCAAATAAATACTTTAATTTTTCTTTTTGAAATTATACTTCTTTAGGCGCGTTATGAAAAAAAGATGAGAGTGAAATTTTAAGATGCGCGCGCATCACTGTAACACAAAATTAACAGGTTGAAACTGCCCGCTAAACCGCACATTAAGTCTCGAAAAAAAGCTACCAACAAAATACTTAGAAATAGAACCTCTATTAGTATTAACTCAATTGAATTACCACCTCAGTACTATAGATGACTACACCTGATGGTGATAATCTGTCGTGGAATTTAAAACATATGATATAAATCATGCAATATTTTACTTATTTAATCGTCGGTTGTCAGGTAATTGTGATTTTCGGTCACTAGATTACATTTAACTTCAACTAGTGACCTGGAGTTAAAACATTAATTAGAATCACAAGACTTTGTATGCTATTTATTTATGCAAATTATTTCTATAATAATATTCATAATTTAATCATGTCGTTCGAGTATTATGACTGTATGGTCGCGTTTTACCTTATGATAGTTTTACATTATGGCACTTTTCCGTCGCCCCCCGGCGAAATTCTCCGTTTATGGTAGTCCTACAGTATGGCAGTCATGACAGTCTTCCAGTATGGCAGTCTTCCAGTATGACAGTCTTCCAGTATGACAGTCTTCCAGTATGACAGTCTTCCAGTATGGTAGTCTTTCAATATGGCAGTCTTTCAGTATGGCAGTCTTTATTCGACCCCCGTCAAAACAGGAGGAAATGTGCCATAATGAAAAACTACCATATTTTTATTTTTACAGATCGTGGTTATAAGTATACAATGCTGCTTCCTATAACCCATTTTTGGAAACATTTGTTTCTATTAGTGCGCGATCTGTTGAGTTGATTTATGACTGGAACTACAGAAAGTCACGGTCCGAAGCGCTATCTGCAACCTTTTAAGTTAACCTAAGTATTCTTCACACTACTTCGAGAGAAAAGCAGCTGTACTCATTCCATGGAGTGTATAAGAAAATATGGCAGAATTCCGCCTCGTCCTTTAAAATTATGGCAGTTTTCCGTTATGGTACTTTTCCGCCTTTTTGAAGAGGCCAGGCGGAATACTATAATTATGGTAGTTTTCCATTATGGTAGTCTTCCGGCGCCCCTGTGTAATTCCATAGTAAATATAAGATCAATACAAGTATATGGGTCTGTACAAATCACAGTGTCTATACTGTAAGGACATCGTGGTGTAGCTATACATAGATAGATCAAGGGTCTCCGAACCATGGGTCCTTGAGATGCAATATTCCACACATATTTTATACGTTAAGTCTTTCCCCGATTATATTTATGACGCAAAGCGTATGTTAATAAGGCTTCGTTATAAAAAAAAATCTGGGACGCATTAATACTATAGGTTTCAGTATATTATGATTATTTCAACCTAGTGGTCCACACTCACGTGAACAAGGTAAATCCATTACTGCAATGAAGCAATTGACAGTTTCACGGATGGAAAGGAGACGCTACATGTTAAAAAAAAAGAGTATGCTTCGTTCAAGTAAAAAGCTGGTACGAAATCGGCCACACCAAATATTACTTTACATGTGTCCGAGGTTTAGAAGTGGTTGGCGTTCGACCTTGTTGTACCTGTTGGAAAGGTCTTTAGGCGTTGACCAGGCTGGTATGCAGCTGACCTTGCACGGACCAGTTCGGAATAAAGGAAAACCCTTTTTTTTTAATCCCAATTCACGATCACGGCTGGCAAAGGACGGGGCTGACACTATATGTACGTACTTTGTATATCGTACATTGTCTTCGAGTGAATACCAAAATATCGCTATTTCGCATTGAAAAATATTTAATGGTAATAAAGCTATTTAGTTTTAGTGCACCAAAATATCAAAATCTTAATAATGGTATACTTACACGATTTTTTAAATTGTGGTAGATGGTTATAATATTGATAAGTGGAAAATATTCACGGTATCGTTTGCACATTCTAACTGAATTTGTTTTGAAAATCGAAAATGGGCCGGAAAAGATGTTGAGTACCAGTTATAATCAAAAGAACGATGTCAGGATAAAAAAAAATCAACAAAGTGCATAGCAGTAAACACATTTAGTGGTATGTTGGTATATAATTTCCTATGAAAAAAATGAAGAAAGCGATAATTTAACTCTCATTAGGAACCCGCATTATCAAGCAGCATATATACACTACTACGTCATAATGGTTCTTTTATTACATCCTATTCATCGTTTTTATTCCCCGTTTTTATTTTTGAGATTAGTACGTATACTTACTGTTAAGGCTGAATTACAACAGCCTGTCGCCTTCGTCCGCCACTATTTCGTCCGTCAGCGCCACGATATAACCAAGCGATTTACAACTTGACTTAATTCGTCCATCAGAATATTTTCCAAAAATAAGTGCTGCCAACAACCCATATTTTTCTCTCGTAGATTTATATATATGTTGTTTGCTATTTACGTATTGTATTAGCATTTCTTCCGTAAAATTCTAAGTCGTGCTTCAATTGCTTGGACACGAGTTTTTAAGAACTGCAGTGTTATTGTGCAAAACATCTGAACGACCTCTAACACCACAGACCTGAATTCTAGTTACAATTTGACTGCCGCGGCCAAGACCATAGATGTGATCCATCCATCCGTCCGTTGAACAAGCTTTTCGGGCCATACCATTGGCTGCAGGTCACGTGACCAACGGACGGATATAATTCTAGCCTAGATACTCCCCGCCCACCTCTCACAGGACTTTCGGCAAGACAGAAGTGACGACTGCACGATGACATGCCTGTGCGTGTGCTGGCCTGATTCACGTGTGACATGCACGTACGGGCGTATCGCCCTTCACGCAGGAGCGGCTCGTCGGGCGAAGGCGCCGGCTGACCTTGCCGGCCGCTGCAAGGTCGACGCGACGCGCGCTCGGGCGATGATGCGCGTGCGAAACTATTCCCCTCCCCCTTCACAACCAGTGCTGCCAACCGCTCTGCCGTTCTCTAGGCCCCGTTCCACAGCGGCACAGGGACGGAGGCCGATCTCACACAAGAGTCTAGCGACAGCAATGCTACCGTCCTGCAACTGGCTGCAAATGCCGATCCTCTCCGAAGTTGGCCGATCGGGAGCGCCTACCCCCTGGATGTTTGATTTCCAAGTATCTTTAATGTAACTATCCTAACCAAATCAACCGTCCACAAAGTTTTAAAGTATTTATAATGTAGCTAACCTAACCTAATTGACCATTAGTTATCATGTCCTTATCTGAAAATTACAATTTAATTAATAATTTTACTTTTATTTGCATTCATTATTCAAATATATTTATTACTTTTGAAATTATACGTGCTCGTATTTATTTTTACAAGTACAAAAAAAATTCGCACCTGCCGGAATTCGAACCGGCAACCTAACGATTATATGATAGCGCCTCTAAGCGCTCAGCCACGAGGCCATGTTTGACAAATAGAAGTTTCAGATGACATATATGATCGTGCCGCCGGCCCCGGAACGAGCGTAAGCGGTGCGGCAGCCGGCCCCGGAACGAGCCAGTTGCCAGTTGCAGGAAGGTAGCATTGCTGTCGCTAGACTCTTCTGATCTCACGGGACTTTTCACCACCGCGTCTGCTGCTTCCACAACGCACGGAAACACAACAAACGGCACCCTATGAGATTACATTCCAAGGTCACAAAATATTAACTGAATTAAAAAAAATTGTTATGCTTCGAGATCATAGCAAGGGCAGAAATTGCATGCACAATGAAAATAAACCACAAAGTAATAACACAACACAAGATATTATTGTTCTTGAAACAGTTTTAACGTATTTAGAACATAAATGAACATGGCTATCACCGCAACCAAATACTCGCAACGTAAACGGAAGAGCTCAGCGTTGCCGAGCTAATCCGTGCGGGTCCGTCTCCGTCTGCGTGCAGTTGTGGAAGCTCTGTTCCGTGAGATGTTTCCGTTTACGTGTCACTGTAAAACGGGCATAGGCCGGCTTCTCAATTAAAAAAAAAAAAATACTTTAACAGTAGGGCGTGCGCAATGGCAGACGCATGCAGTGAATGCTACTGTCGCGAGAAGCCACGTCTTCTACGGCTACTACTGTAGGCCCACATGACAGTGTGTTAGTGTCAGTAGTAATGTAAGATTTTGTGAATGCGCGTGTTGAAATTTTAGATTTTTTTCTATTTTTGTTTTTATCACCACTTCCACAAACCACCAACCAGAAAAAATTCCCTCATGAGCACAATATTTCTACCACCATTTATTCGCGGGCAGGGGAGAGAGGTCGTGCGCATGCATTTTATTTCTGTTAGGGACGCATGGCGCAACAACCAGTGAGAGAAGAGTGGGGTGACTTTTTTTGTGAGACTAGAGAACTGGTTATGTATATTATCAAACATATTGTTGCCAGAAATTTTCAAGGTAAATTTGGAAAATAAACAAATGCATTTGCTTAGAAAAAAGTGAGAACAATTGTTTAGTTAGGTAATTCTCAGGCTAGCTGTTTATCTATAATGGCAAGTGCCCCCCCCCCCCCCCCCCACGCATCCAACACCGAATCCAGTAATTAAAAATAAAGCCTCACTATGTGTGGAGACAATCGCAACTGCGAAACGGGGATGATAACACAATAACGCCAAAACTATATGCCATGCAGTTTTCCGCTTACCGTAGTATCGCAGATACGCGAGAAGAAAGCACAGAGTCCTCGCTTGGCCGGCTCCTGGGAATGCACTTTCCTTTCTTTGTGACTTGTCGCACCTCCCGCAGCCGGCTATAGGACTCGTTCCACAGTCACACGGAAACAAAGACGGATCACGTAAACGGAGGCGGATCTCACGGAACGGAGTGTTTACAATGGCCAAGAGCGGCTCCAGAAGGATTCTCGGGTGTGGCTATGATACTAAAAGAAAAGATGCAGTTGGAAACACCTTGGAATATTTAGACATTTATGGCGTTAAATACGGAACTTTGATAGTTTCATGCAACGTTTGGTGAAAGAAAAGTTTAACGCGTGAATTTTAATATTAAAAAAAAAAAACTAAATAAATTTCGGGATCGGTTGCGCTGTCGCCCCTACGGCCCTTCTCTCTGAAGCGCGCCTGACAGTGGCACGCATGCGAACCCGGGCCCGTACGGATCAGCTCGGCAATGTCCATCTCTTCCGTTTACGTCTCTCCGTGCGACCAATAGAAGCCGAGTATTAGGTCACGGTGGCACCCATGTTTGTTTACGTTTACATATTCAACCTACGTTAAACACTGTTTCAAGGACAGGAATATCTAATGCTCCGTCATTATATTTTGTGGTTTAGGGCGCGGTTACACGGGACGGGACCCTGAACTACTTCAGGTGAACATGTTTAAGTAAACACGTTTACAAACGCGAAAGTGTACGGTTACACGGTAGTTGCTGAAAAGTGTGTTCAGCTCTAAAACCGATTGTCTACTGTCAACGAATGTCTGTTGTTGATCTCTATTTTGTATCCAGAAAACGCGGGATTTTCACACTTGTTTATACAGTATTATCAGCAGAAATTGAATGTGTTTTCATATTGCTCAACACTTTTTTACAAATCGGGAATTCAAACAACATGCACAGTAAAACAATTTAAACTTATTTTTTATTATTGTTTGAGCGAGAGTGTTAAGTTTTAAGATAATTAAGGTCAGGATCAATTTTAAAAAAGTATATAATTACCTTTTGATATATTTTTTTTTTGCATTCGGTAAAATATTACTCTAACTTGTGCCAGGAACACTTTCCATCTTGAATTTCTGGAAAGAACTGTTTATATTCTAAACAGCCAATCAGAGGCTAATGTAGAAGATATGTCGATCTGAACTACTTTGCCAACCTGTTTAAGTTAAATGAGAAATGGCCTCGAACGAAACATGTTCAGACTGTGTGTAACCGCACTCAACAGCTGAACATGTTCACCTGAAGTAGTTCAGACTCCCGTGTAACCGCGCCCTAAGTTTTATTTTACAAGTACATTCCAACCGTGTTATGTTCTCGTACCTCAATTCATTTTTTTTCCATTTAAATAAATTTATTTGTTACAGTAAAAACTCGATCTCTCAATCTAATTGGTTGGTATTAGTTGTGTTTCCGTGCACAGTCGAAGAGCGGCAGAAGGATAGATTAAAGTAAATATCTTGCGGTTACGTGATCCGTTCCCGGTTCCGCTTTTTTACGTTTCCGTGTCGTCGTGGAACGGATCTAAAAGCGTAGTCTCGCTAGATCTGCGCGCGGCGAGGCTGATTCCTCCGGAGCAGCTTGGCTCTCCCTTCTGGGGGGATTACAGACCTAACCTCAAAAAGTAATAGTCTGTTAAACTTGCATTATTCTCGGCGCCCAGTAAAGTCTTCAAGTGTTTAAGCATGTAACAACAGGTGCACCAATCTGAGCTAGCTGGAGGTCTGGTCTATTATGAGTAAAATGATTTGGGGGGGGGGGGGGGGGGGGGGGGGGAAATTCGTAAATAATTTTGCTTCCATAATTTCATGTTTTTGCTCTTTATTTGAAATTAATTCATAGTATAACTATCGTTAATTGTTTATAAAATGTTTTATAAATTTAATAAGTATTTATGTAACAGTTTTTAGAAACTGTAAAGGCCAACTTTTATGTCAAACCTAGCATGAACTGAGAGCATGTAAACGTGTTTTTTAAATGTTTTAATTAATCCAGGGGGAGGGGGGGCGGCACACACACACTTCTCAGAAATAAAAATAAACCATCACTGTGTAGGCAATCGTAACTGTGTAACGGGATTGATAAAATTATAACGCCAAAACCTTTTCAATGCCATAGTTTTCCGCTTATTGCATGCAGGTCTTGATCGCCTAGTGTCCTAGTAGATGGTGTCGATTACCCCAACGGGCAAAACCCCTTGGGCCGCAGATTCAACATAGTTTCCCCCCCCCCTCCCCCACCCCACGAATCCCAAAGATCTGCATCCTCGGAAACAGAAAGACGCCATCTTGGTTTCAACAGTTTTTTTTAGGGCAGGAAAATTTTCTATCGTTTTGTTTCCCAACATTTGGCTTGACTATGATTTTAATGGAATTCCTTAAGATAACAAGGACTGACCGCAACAAAAAAAAAATAGTTTTCCCTATGAGATCATTAAATTTACTTCCTTTCTTGGGAACGACTACAACTGTACGTATTCCTACTGTCAATGACACTTTATTGTGGACTTTGTTAAGGGTATTAGGCTCCGCAATCTTTATTTTTTTCTACAATTCTAATATGTACTACTTATCCCAATTTTGTAGCATATCAAGGCTAAATCATATCTCCCGTACATTACACACCTTGTTGCAACCACATGTTTGCTGACAGGCTCTAGTTTTTAAGCGCCGCGAGGAAACAACTTATTATTTCACTATCATGATAATCACACCAGTTCACAAGTGTTGACTTCAACAAGTAGCCAAAGCTAAGTCACATGCAATGTCAAACCGAAATATTTAGCACTGAAGTATTGTTGTAAGCGGTGTCAACATATTTGAAATTGCAATATGGCACGGCCCACCCTCCCTTAATTTCTCAGTGTTTCATCTCTGCATTAGAGAAGGTAGATTTTCAATATAAAACGATAAAAATTTGCTATGGAATAAAAACGGCTGAAATTTGTACGACGCCCTTCTGTTCCTCCATCTCCCCCTTAAGGGCGGATAAGAGCACTTAAGCCCTCCCGAAAAAAAAACCGTAAATTGAGCACTGAGGTTTTACTGACACTAAAAATATTACAACTGTGTGTTAACACACAAAAATATTATATTGGGTGGAAGGTTTGTAATGCTATTATATTTTTGCTTTCAGACTCAAGGTAATATTACTTTAATATTTAATAATGTAATGAATACTTATTAATACATACAGAATAAACTATTATTATCATCTAATTGATATTTATATAATAAGAACTTAATATAAATAAAATAACTTATATGTTGTTTATTAAATATGTTGTTGTTATCAATGAAATATAACTTAGAACCACCTAGCGAGATGCCAACCTCAGTAGCGCAGTCAGATACACACAGAGGACTTCTGAGTTCGAGTCCCGGGCAAGGCATTCGTGTCCATTTTTAACTGTCTCAGTGAGTCATGATACTCTTTCCACAGTCAGTAAAAGTGTCCAAATTCATGGTTAAGCAAAGTACCTTGGCTGGGTTCGAACATTTTCAGAGTGCAGCAATTCTTAACAGTTCGACTGGAGGCGATAGGTACGTCACCAGGTTGATATTTTTCCACAAAGTATTTACAGCGGCTTGAGCTGGAAGCAATCCAGGCCATTGCAAATCGTTACTTTATCTCGTAAATTACTTTCTCCAAGCTGAGAAGATTCAACGACCTCCTTACAATGCCCGTGAAAACCTCCTTTATAGCTTTTTTTTTCCCTTCGCTGTACAAAAATTACGTGTAAACAACGAATACATTGAACGAAAATACCATAGTGCGTTGGCTCTTAAATGATTTGTGTAATCAAAAACTTTTAAGGGCCCCGCCTACCCGGGCAAACACATGCGGGCGCAGAGCTTCAGAAGAACCCACGCGATTTGAAAACTGCTCAACATATCCGAGTGGCGTCTGTTTACGAAAATCATTTAAGAATACGTGGAGTTGCCGCTCCAATCTCACAGTTGACCTATGCACGATGAGAAGACTGCGCACCAGTCCACAACTCCAAAGCCTTGCGCCTAGAGGAGATACCGCGCTAGAAGCACCAGCGGGCATCACTATCTTCCCGCCTCACTAGCGGGCCTCTTGAATGGCTGGCCAATGGCGTGGAGCTCTGCACATCGTTTGAGTTCATTATTAAATATACTCGCGATAAGCTGTTCAACTTGTGCACTTTTTAATTGACGTTATACTTACGTACTAATAAAACAATTCTGCTACTCATTTTGCGCGTATCAGTTTTTTTTTATTACGTTATGATAATCTACCCATGGGGAGAAAATAATGGATTACAACCTGCTACTGACTACTTCAACACATCATTTTTTTATGCCTTATGTAGGCAATATCATTGACTACTAACCTGGAAGGTCTTGATTTCGTACGTAACGACACGCAAAGAAGATATATAATAATTACTATATTCAAGAACTGAAAGTTATTTAAACACATATCATGTAAATATTTTACATATTTTTTTTTTTTTTTTTAACGATTACAAGTATTTTTACTATTTTTTATACTTAGATGTTGATTTTGAGTAAAAGATTTTAACGTTTCGTCATCTAGGTCATTTGAGACGGATTAGGAGCGTAACGGTGAAATGGATTAGCGAATGGAAATGAATAAGTGGGGGGAAACGGGAGCAACGCGAGGAAAATCCACTCGGATTACATCAACGTCCGCCACGTTTTCCACTTACGAATAATCAAGGTTTGATCCCTCCGAGGAACGAACCTTGGCTATACATGATATTTCACGTGTGTGCGTTGATTTTATAATAATGTAATAACGTAAAATACATTAACTGATAGAATATAAATAGCCTAATTTATAACAGAAGTATCAAAGATTGGAGGAAGTGTACGGGGAAGTTCGGGGATCCGATACAACAGTATATATAGTCTTGTCTCGCGTAGCTTGTCTCAAATTTGACAGTTCTCGTGCAGTTCCAGTTTACCCATTTTCCAATTGTCACAAAGCATCTCATGATGTTTGTTTACGAACCCGAGAATCACACGACGGGAAAACATTGGCAGAAGGGCACGTAGAGCACTGGCACTATTTGGGAGAGATTTAAGACAAGTTACGCGGCACAGACTATGAATCACAACTCACCGAGCCGGAGTGCGAGGCTGCGCGGCAAATGTACACCCGCTTCCCGTCGCTCGCGCTGGCGGCCCCGCGCGTGAATGGCTAACGGTGCCGTGGCTGCAGCCTGCAGCTCACGGGGGACCTACCGTCACAGACCCTGAGTCAGTCACCCCTCACCCGAGCAATCCGCTCTCGTGCATCTTGAAGCTTCTTCTTGTCAGCCGGTAGAGTGGCGAGGCTATGTCTCATCAGAGCTAACGAAAAATGCAATTTTTTTTTGACGTGACAACGTCTAATAAATCGATGAACGCCGGCTGCACGCACGAAAAAGTGCCCCGTAACGCACATTGTCCCAATACGGATGTGTCCCGTTACGCTCATTGTACGCATGCGCCGTATCTCTCTTCCACTCGATTGGAACAACAATCGATTGGACTTCTCAATCATGTTTTCGTCGTTTTAATTAATAATATTATATAATTTAACGATCGTCCACCGATTTTCAGCACAATCGGTACGGTTATGAAAAGTAATGTTGAATTTTCAAATACGTTTTTAACGAACAATGGTGTTTTACAGTTACACATAATAATTCAAATTACACCCGGGATCTTTTGCACAATGTTTAAAAAATATTGAAACACATTATAAATAAGTTTGGTGTATTTGGGATGCGTATTTGTTATAAAATCGTATTATAAAAACGAAATAATATTATTCTCCTACGTTGCTGCTATAAACGGTGACGGACGCGAACCGAACGAATCGTGTTCTCTATCAGCTGCCGCGGGAACCAGGCACTCGTTAATACATATTTTCCATTGTTTATGCGATGGGCGTTATTATTAATGAATTATAAATGGACGTAGTTATGCAAAAAGGAGCCAACCCACAATTGTGTTATATTTTATTTGAAAATAAATTAAAATAGTACAAGGTTGATCGTACAGTCGTTGCTATTATTATATCAGTATTTATACTAGACCATTAAAATTATACCCACATTATGTTATCAATACGAGAATTGCAATTTATAATTAACTTTTAACTTCAAAATACTTAGAATAGGTTTCATGTGGGTTGGTTCCTTTTTGCATAACTACGTCCAAATAAAATTTCGTGCCCGGGGCCACAATTGCATATCATTTTGAGCACTGGAAGACATAAAAATGTAAAATATTCTCGACGAATTTTAATCTGTGGTTTTGATTGCTTATTACAACAGCAATTTCGGCAATAAAGGTTAATTATTCTTGCATTTTAAAAATCTGATGACTAGTATAATTTCAAGTATTTATTCTTTTATTATTAAAAAAAAATAGCATCTGTCGGCGAGTGCAGTAATAATAGGTTATGTTAGATATTTGATTACAGTTTATTTGTATGAAAAAGTGTTCATAATTATATTAAACGAAAAGTTACAACAAAAATTTCGGCAATAAAGGTTAATTATTCATGCATTTTAAAAATCTGATTACGAGTATAATTTCAAGTATTTATTCTTTTATTATTAAAAAAAGTAGCATCTGACGGCGAGTGCAGTAATAATAGGTTATGTTACAATTGACTAAAAAATTATGGCGATTCATATAATTGATGATAGATATTAAATTACAATTTATTTATATGAAAACTTGTTCATAATTATATTTAAACTTTAAAGCTAAACACCAGTTTTTAAAATTAATTACAAGTCATCTACACGTGAACTGTTTCGTCGACTGTTTATAAAGTGAAGTGGAAAGTTAATGTGGTTTTCATTGCTTATTACAACAACAATTTCGGCAATAAAGGTTAATTATTCTTGCATTTAAAAAATCTGATTACTAGTATAATTTCAAGTACTATTTATTCTTTTATTATTAAAATAAAAATGATTCAATTTTATTCATAAAAGTATGCCATCATTTCATCAATGTTTTGTTATGACATTGTCACGTTTAATTATCGTCCGTAAACCAACTTTACAGACAACCATTTTTTTTAATTGGTTGAAAGGTTTTCGGCTTCCGTCCACAACCAGCACTAGATGCCTTTTATTAGTCGAAGCCTTTTATTATCACATCATCAATCAAATATCCGTACATAGACTAACACCCAGATCCCCTCGGACCGTAAGTCGGTGTACATCCGACTACGCCACGGAGGTCGGCTGAAAACACAATAATCAGTAGTAGGACACTCGATATCAGAGAGGGAGAGACCGAAGTAAGGAAATTAATGAAGAAGAGTGTGGAACAACTGTAATGCTGTTTACAGGTGTTTCGTCGTGATGTTTGTTACCATTGTTGACCTCAGTTATTTACCTGGTTTAGTTTCATCTTTCAAGTGAATTATTAATTTGTATCACTTATAGCGCTTAGCGTGGCAGAAAAGAACAATTTTTTTTTGCTGTTTTAAAAATAAAAAGTTAGGTCTGTTACATAAATAATACCATTAATTTAAAATTCTATGTTTGTTTTTTTATACAGGAGGGTAGATTTTCTCACGTCTAGATGATTGTAACATAAAGTTACATATTGATTTGGACTAGGTCAGTAACATGAACAATATATATAATCGTGAAAATGGTATATTTTATTCCGACCGCGAAGTTGCACTAGCGAGAGGTGCACTTCGGCTACGTTCGGGACTGATCGGGGTTCAATGAATCGTGGGCTTCCCGCCTGCAGCTCACAGGCTCCTGCGCTTCCCTCACCGACAGCTAGCGGTCACCAGCGCTCCTAGCGGATGGTGGGAGAGGCTCCCGTGCGCGACCTGCACAGCGCAGCGGGGCGGACGGTTGGATGGTTCAGGAACATAATATGGGGCCGCAGGAAACGGATTCGCTTTGCAAGCGCGCCATCAAAGGCGTGTGTTGTGACGTAGCACAGAAATCACTGATGGTTCGTCGGTGTTTATAGGGTCACGGAAGCTGGAGTAGTCTGCCGAGAAGATATCTCACCCCCCACTCCCCTCTGGCAACAACATACATGCAAACTGTCACAAGACGAACACAATTCGATCGCCACCAAATTGAAAACTTTGCGCACGTTGCTCAGAACTAATGGTTTTCTCGGGTTTCTACTATCTCTCTCGCCCCCGTGTGTTACTTCAATGCTCCATTTTCATGTCATTGCCCGGCTACCCCACATACGATGTGCAGAGTTTCAGTAAAAACAACGTGATTTGAAAACTACTCAAGATATCCGAATGAGGTATGTTTACGATAAGCATTTAAGAATTCCCTGAGGGTCAATAAGTAGTTTTGTTTCCAAATTTAGTTTTTAAACTCTTTTTGTTGAAGAATGAAAATTGCTATAAGGCGTATTTTCAGAGCAATATTTAGGCAGAAAACAACCGGTACAGATTCTTGAAAAACCTTAAGGGATTTGAATTACATCTTATCTTCATTTCTCCGCCATACAATGTTACGGTCACCGCTCAGATTTCATAGCTGTCCTCTGCACGACGAGAATACTGCGCGCCAGTACACAGTATGCCTAGGTTCAAATTACAGCACGCAGTTCTGTACTTGCGACCTTGCGTACTTCACTTCCACTTTAGGCAAACTTGACGAATCCGGACGGCTTCGATGTATGGCCTCTTCAAACGGTATTAGCCAGCCGAACAGATTGTTTACATAAATTTTTAAATAACTAACTTTTATTGAAAAAAAAAAGTTTAAAATTGTAGGCCCTGCGCCATGGATTATATAACTTTCCACCATTTTGGAGTCCGCCATCTTGAATTCTAGAATTTTCTGCCCTCTTGGGATCGAGCATCCCACTCCCCGGATGTTGCACTTTTCACTATGGTGGAACATTCCGCCATTTATCAATTCCCCCTTTTTGAATTATGATGTCATTTCTGCCATTTAGGATTATTTTATCATGTCCACAATTTTAAATTATAAAGTCATGCCCACCATTTTGATTTGTCACATCCCCATTTTTAATTATGTCACAGCCACCATATTGAAACCCTTAATTATTATTCAAAATAATTGGAAAAATTGTAATATATTTCATTATAAATATAATAGAGTTATAAAAAAAAGTACTTACATAATTGAGCTTCAGTGCAACACCAAAGTGCCCAAATTGTTGTGATTATAACAATAGGCCGCTACCTGTAAAAATCCGTGAAACTGTAATTCATATTATTTGGGCTATCCAGTACGAACCCAGTTCTCCCCACATTAATAAATTGTTACTATATATATATTTATAATTAAATTAATAATTCAGAACCTTGAAATGTAATGTCCTTGGTTACCATTTGTTACGTTTCTGTGCACTGTGGAAGCAGCAGACGCGATACATAGTGAAATGTACCGGGAGATCCGTCTCCGTTCACGCGCCATTGTAGAACGGGCCTAAACTTGTGCTCTCTGCTTGTCGCCTGCTTCCCACGGGACCAGGGCCGGTGCCAGGTAAATTGGCGCCCTAGGCGAAAAACCTTAATGCCGACACCCCCCCCCCCCCCCCCCCCCCGGACACCACAAAAAAAATTTTCCTTGCCTCAAAATACATCACGTAAGCCTAAGATTTTGTCAACAATCAAATGTAAGCAGGCTTTTTTTTTTACTTTTTTACTTATTACTATTACCAGTGGCGTAGCCAGGATTTGCGTATGGGGGGTGTTAAGAAGCATGGCCCCCTCGTATTAAAGCGGGCGGTCCGGGGGTCCTCCCCGGGAAAATTTGGATTTTAAGGTGTAAAATAGTGCTATTTTAGCAGTTTTCGGTATTTAAATTTAAATATTGTAATAGTAAAATTTTTATTAATATTAATAAGAAATTTGTTTGAGTGATGAATAAGAAATTAATTAAAAATTTGGTGCCCCTGGCTACGCCCCTGACTATTACAAATCATAACAGGTCACTGTGGACTTTAAATAATTACTTATATCAATATAAACATTCCAAACTGTTACATAAATCCATTTTCATCAAGTTTCAATAATCGTTAAACATATTATATGAGCTGTTATGTGTCGTGCTGCGCCGCCCCCAGCTACTTGGCGCCCTAGGCGGTTGCCTAGTTCGCCTATATGTACGCGCCGGCCCTGCACGGGACGATTGAACGTCACGGCGCACAGTGCGGCCGAAGGCCCAATGTGCGGCCAAAAGTAGAAAAAAAAGTTTTTATTTAGGGTGTTTTTCATCATTTTGTTGGCTAAAGGGATCCCTTAAGAAACGAAAACCGTTCCCAGCAACGACCCTTTCCCAAAATCCCCTCCACTATGTCAGTCGGAATGTGGCCTTCGTCCGAGCGCTACGTTGTGGTTGGTACACAGGTGCAGTGGACGCTTTCGTTATGTGTGTGTGAAAGTTTTTGAGATAAAGAAAATCAAGCGGAACAAAATGGAGTCAACATCTGAAGGTTAATCAAATATGAGAAAAAATTTCTGGTATTAAACTGTTAAATAGAAAATTATTAAAAATAGAAATATAAGTGCCGGTTTATTTTTTTCTTTACTAAGAAATTTTGAATTGTTAGATAAAAAAGTAATAGATTGCCGTAAAATGCTGTTTTAATTTTTTTTTGGAGGTTATACATAAAAGTATTATCTACTGAATAAAACCAAATTCAGCTGCCTTTACCTGCCTATTGAATTTGTATGCATTTTTTTCATAAATGAAGTAGGATATTCGGTTCAAGTTTTATAATAATAAATGAAAGAAATAAAGCATACAAATAAAACCTTTAGACAAAAAAGACAAATATACATGTACAAACTAGCTTATATCCCAAGGCTTCGCTATGATTTTTTTTTACTTTATCGGCATATTTTCAATAAAATTTTTATACTAATCAATTTACACTTTTGACAAACAACATATTTTTTGGTTAAATTTTAGAGCGAAATAAACGAATAAATCTTTAAGGTAAGGAACAATAAATTAAACAAACAATTGAGAGTTGTTGATTTTTCTACTCTTATTAATTTTATTTTATTTACTAATTATTATTATTTTACAAATTACATCTCAATATTATGATGGCAAATTAAAATTAAAATTAACTTATAATTCAAGTATAGTTGTATTGTTAATTAATTATACCCTAACAAAGGTAAACATGTCTACAGCTTTATATATTAGTATAGATAATATAATATAGTATAGAAAGCAAAAAGAATAGGTAGAGAGAGAAAGAAAGAGGGGGAGGGGATAGGGATATATGCAGTGAACAGGGGATTACTGACACAGCAAGTAATTTTTTTTCAGAGTCATATTTGTTAACATAGAAAAATTTTTGTAAACGTAGAATTTCAGTGTATCTTATGTAGTCTTTTTATGCATATTATATTACAGTTGAAAACTCTAAATGTATATATTACGATGACAATGAAAACTTTTTTTTGTAATTTAATTTTTTTCAGAGCCATATTTTTTACATAGATAATATTTTGTAAACGTAGAATTTCAGTGTATCTAATGTAGTCTTTTCATGCATATTATATTACAGTTGAAAACTCTTAATGCATATATTACGATGACAATGAAAACTTTTTCTTGTAATTTTTTTAGTCATATTTGTTTACATAGAAAATATTTATTAACGTAGTATTTCAGTGTATCTTATATAGTCTATTTACGCATATTATATTACAGTTGAAAACTCTTAATGTGTATATTACGATGACAGTGAAAACTTTTTCTTCTAATTTTTTTTTTCAAAACATAGATTTTTTTACATAGAAAATATTTTGTAATCGTAGGTTAGCAGTGTATCTTATGTAGTCTATTTATGCATATTGTATTACGGTTGAAAACTCTTAATATGTATATTACTATGTTTAATTTTAATATTGTTTTTGTACCGCCATATTAAATTCTGCCATTTATATTTTTTTTAATTCTGATAAAGGATTCGTAATCAGTGACACGAAAACCCCCCTGTTACAAAATTTCAGATCGTTCCCTTAACTTTTCGACTTTTGGCCGCATAATGTGGCCTTCGGCCGCACTGTGCGGCGCTACGATCGCGCCGTGCAGTGAGGTCTAAAGCGCAGGGAAATACAAATTTATTCACTTTCTTCACACGTATAGCTTTGCAGGGTTTGCGTTTCAGGACATATGTTCCCTGACAAAAATATTGCTTGCTTACGTTTTTTCAATGCCATGCATTAAATTTAAGCCTCGAAATTTCTGAAAATTATTCATATTCGCCCGATTCGTCCTTACCCGTCAGCAGTGACTCTTGCCACACGCATTCTTTTTTAGATTTTTTTTTTTTTCCATGGGTTCGGCTTTGACGGTTGCTGGACTCAATTTAGCTTCGTACCGATTCTGCGCGTTCATTGTTTTGCCAGAGATTTACGTCACCGGCTCTCTTCAGAATAGGCGATCTCTGCTCCCGGAGGATCATAAGGGCACGGCACGTCTATTATCAGCGGCTATGAGCTTGTTGTGGTCCAAGAGACAATGGCTGGGCTGTGGATCGGCTCGCCTGTCCCACTGCAGGTCTGTTTCAAGTCGAGAAGCCCGGGGCAAGAACACTTTCCGAGGCCCCTTCAGTACTGCTGTATGACAATCTTAAGGGGATTGGTGCACCAGCATCGTATTAAAAAAAACAATATATTTGTTAATGATTCAGCTTCTAGAGAAGATTTGAACCATTCTGGTGTAAAATTATTTTTTTTATTTTTTTATTTTAATTAAGTTATTTCTGATTTTCGGGAATTTCTTTAATTCAAGCTTTATTAATAAACTATAAAGAATTCAGTGGTAAAACTTTCGCAGATAAATTTTCAGACACGGGAGATATGACTGTGACCATTATTTTATCTGTAATCATTATTAATTTAACGTATTTACAATTTGAATTTTAATAAATGAGCTGCTACGAAATTGCGTGATATTCATTTGCGAATTTAATAACATTCGCGTTTTCATTTGTAATTCAAACGCCAATATATCTGTCGGCTGAATGATTGACTTTATTTTAGTCTTTAGCTTATTGCAGTCGGACCTAAAGTAAAAACGTAACTGTAGAAGTTTGAGCAGCGTGCAAGCTCGGATACGAGAAATTATGGAGCGCGCTGGACAGTAGTGACACCTTGCGACAGTTTCCCGAACTGTTTGCAGCCAGTGTTTTCTCTCGTTCCCACCCTGCCTCAGCTGTCTGCTGTTTACGAAGGGGAGACGGGATTTCGCGCGAAACTGATATGAAGGTCAACGTACTCATTTTCAGTAGATAAGAGAACGTATTTGGTCTAGCTCGGCGTATAATTGAATGGTTATTCTCTGTTATTATTTAGCACAGTGATTTAGCTAGATGTTTTTTGTTGTAAGCGTGAGATTTATTCAGGAATAAAATGCCGAAGAAACCTCCACCAAGCATAGTACACAAAAGAACAAAACTATCGAAAGCCATTAGAGCGCTTAGAAAAAAGAATAAAGAAAGATAAGAGATTATTTTATTATAGCTTTTTTACCATACATTTATTTTTCAGAGTTGCGTATGTACAACGCGATGGACGCGATGCGACAACATAAAGATGTGTAAAATTGTAAACATGCTTTTTTTTTCCAGCAATGCGTGAACCATTCATAAACTATACTCAACATGTATCCGTATGATTACGTTTGAATTTTTTTTATGACAGGCATCAATGTTAACAAGTTTATTAAGCCACAATATACTTTTTTTCAGAAAAATAAGTGTAGCAGAAAACACTCAACATAGTCTCACACAAAATCAGTTTACATGAATGCAGTTTTAAGAAGTAAGCTACGTAAATAATAGTTAAACATTATTTAATATATGCTGGTAACGTTTCCAAAGTATCAGCTTCGCCTTCATTCACGAACAATATTCGTGGCCTTATTTATTTATTTTGCTGGCGTTTCGTTGGTGACTGTTAGGACTGCAAAATTAGTAAACATTTTTCACCCTATCCTGAGTTAAATCTAAGTGTGCGCGGTTAGATGAGGACCAGATGTGTATCATGCTTACGCCTTTACACTCTACTCAGGGGTGCCCACAAGGGGGGGGTAACGACGCAGACTGCGTCATTAATATTTCAGGGGGGGGGGGGGTGGTTAAAAGACGAGAAAAATGTATATATTATTTACATAATTATAGCTTCTAATGTGAAAATACGATTCTGGTGCTTTGATAAATGAAAGGGATCTTGTAAATCAAATTGGCAACCCCGCACTTTCCTCAACAAAAGCAGTTTGGCATCTGTCGGTTCAGGATGGAAATATTACCTGATATTACCAAAATTATTATTAGAAAATCAGTTTTAATTAATGCAAAATGTGATAAAATATAATACTAAAAAAGTATAATATTATAAAATAATTGAGTAAATCATTTAGAAAATGGCATAAAAAAATTCGGGGGGGGGGGGGGGCATAATTAGTTTAGGGGGGGTTGAGTCATAGTGTTTGGGGGGGGGGGGGGAGAGGTGGGCACCTCTGCTCTACTCATGCGGGTATTAACCATGCGCGTAAGGGCGTGTTGTTAATGACCTGTACGATAGTCAATCCTCTACGGACTCGAAAAATGTCACCTGCTCATTGGCTACTTGACTTGTGACAACTGTTTGTTATAATGCCTGTGATTCATCGTTGATTTTGTTGAGGAGTTTTCAGGGATTCAGAGCCTCCCATTTAACTGTGGCCGAATTGAAGAAGCAGTACAAATGTTACATGCTTGAATTCATAGCGAATGGAAACCACAAATATTTACTGATGTAGTGGTTGGTAAAAAAAAAATATTCGTATCGCGTCCATCGCTTCGCGCCATGGTGGCTCCTATATTATATGGATTTACAAAATATAACGATTCACTTACGACACTTAAGATAAGGTGTGTAGGATTTTAAGAATTCACTTGAATTAATATTTAAGAACATATTTCAGGATAACTTGTGAAGACGCTCGTACAGACGGCACCGGTTGTGATGACTCATTGTTAGGGACACCTGTATTTCGAGAATACATTTCGTGTCAAGGTATTTCACAAAATACTGTAGCTTTTCTCCTGTGGTTATTGGCTGAGAGCGGTGAGAGGTGTCGTCCCGCTCTTGACGAGGCCAATGAGAATGTGGTCACAGTACTGCTGCACCCTCACAATTTGCCTTTCCTCTTATAAAAAGCTACAGTATTTTGTGAAATACCTTGACACGAAATGTATTCGCGAAATACAGGTGTCCCTACTCATTGTTACCAGAGCAGGGGCCATCTCGTGTACACGAAGTGGCATGCGAAACCTCAACACAACTCGAAAATCAGTGAGTGTTACATTGAAATGTGTCCGCTACAAATGTTCAGGAATTATAATTTTGAAATCGAGTAGAAATATTCCTGCAATTAGCATTAGGTATATTTTAATAGACATTGAAAGCGAATCATTAAGTAGCTTCAAAATCCAAATACCGGAATACAGATAGTCTGTAACAATACAGACCTCACCGACTAGATATGGTCCAGATTGTTAATACTAACACATTTGAAAAAAAAACTGACTAGTTAATGAATATGTTGAAATTTTGTAAACCTGTTACTTAAGATGATTGGTGATGTAATAATGTCTCTTGGAAACTACATAAGATTTTAACTGCTTTTATTTCTCCATAAATTCGCAAATCACCATGGCGGCCAATTTACGATCACGATTTAGTTCTTAAATTTTAAATTAGTTTATTTGTTGAGAGCCTGGTACAATGTATCTGACCACTAAAGCGATCCGAGCCGCGTAGTGTATACTACTGCGAGGTTGCAGAAGTAGGCTCGGGTCGGGACGAATTTCGCTGTGAAGAAACAAAGGTTTTTAATACATAGAAAATTATCCCAAAGCCGAAATTTGTACAGTAGTAGAATGAACATTTCTTAGTAACACGTCAAAAGTGTAAGTACTGCCGCAAACCTTGTGTGTCACACCGAAAACGAGTAGTTAATTCCAAAATTAATTTTTTTTGCAACGATCCACAATAATGGATATTGCAAATGCAGTTTATGGAATAGACCTCAGTATGGAACCCAAAATAATCTAGAAACATTGCCCTATCTGAGGATAGTGATAAAAAGCACAAAGTTTAACATGTTTCTATAAAATAGACCTTTTAAATCATTAAAGTTAACGAATTCACTTTCATTCAATTTTAAGGAAATATAAATACATCTTACATAAACTTAAAGAGCCCAACGTGGAAATCGCTTACAGTAATCGTTGTTGCATATTTATTCATCTTTAAATTGGTATATTTTTTAAGTGTCTCATACAATTAGTTTGACCACTAAAGCGATCCGAGCCGCGTAGTGTATACTACTGCGAGGTTGTCGAAGTAGGTTCGGGTCGAGACGAATTTCGCTGTTAAGAAACAAAAATTTTTAATACATGGAAAATTATCCCAAAGAAAAAATTTTTTACAGTAGTAGAATGAACATTTCTTAGTAACACGTCAAAAGTTGACCGATGAAACCTTGTGATCACACCAATAAATGAGCAGTTGAGTCCTTAATGATAATTTCTACAATGATCCACAAAAATGTTTCGTAAATTTAATAACTTTAATACTTTTTTAAGTCGGTTCTCATTATGGCACCAAAGTAATATAAAATAATGTCCTACATGGTAACTGTGATAAACACCTCAAAGTTAAAACGTCCTATTATTAAATTGGTAATTTTAATCATAAAAGGTAAGAAATAAATATATTTTTTTATAGAAATTTGACTACATGTTACATAAATATGTTGAGCGTAACGTCAAAATCACTTCATAAATATTGTCTGTGTTTTTTTTTTTAAGGTTTAAATGTGTATATTTTGAGTGTCTGGTACAATAGTCTGACCACTGATGTATTTCAAGCTGCGTAGTGTGTGGTGCAGCAGTGTTAAAGTCGCTCGTGCTGGGACGTTTTTTGCTCCAGAAAACTAAGGTTTTTAATGTATGGTAATTCCAGACTGAATTTTACTCTGAAAGAATAAAAGTTTCCTAACTGCAAGTGATTTTTGCTGCAAACGTAGATAAAAATCTTCCAGGATGCAATTTGCTTAGGTAAAAAGGTTAGTATGATCGACTCTTTAATTTCTAAATTATAAATAAATAACAACAATAGAACTTCCCGGAAAGTTGTGATAAACTGACGATATTGCGCGAGTAGCAGACCCGTACGTGACTACAGAGAAAGGCTATTTTCCTTGACCGTTAGGATTTCTGGGACGAACACCCTCTCACAGCTGGGGTCATAAAATACGGTCAAACTCTTGCAAAAACATCCACCAACGCTCTTTGCCACTAGCAATTCAACGAAGTAAGCTAGGCGCAGCACTCCAATGAATTAACTTAGAAAAAAAATTACTAAATATGTAATTCTATCAATGCATTTTACAACACAACTTATGTATTATTTATTTTCTGGAAAAAAAATAATATTATCATCCGAATTATGTTATAAAAGTGACAAAACTCAACAAGCACATTAACGGTGTATCGTTTTCTTCAATTGTTATATAGTAAAATAATTTCATACAATTAAATATATATATATATTTTATAATATAGGCTACATTAAAATTTTGCACAGTTCTGATCTAAAATAATATAATGTATTAGAAATAAAAAATAATTTTTAATAATAAAATTTTTGTAACAAAATACGAACACACATATATAAAATCAGAGGTCCTCTAGAATTTTGATTTACAAGTTCCAAGCAGAAATTGTTTATTGTTAATTTTATTGTATCAAAAATCATTCATATATAAAAAAATAATATGTATATCTCAATAGATGTAACATGAATACACCCTATCATATGCATTAAATATATTTTAAGTAATCCATAAATAAGACCAAGTTTATTGAGTGTCGCAGTACGCAGCGTGTTTCAAAGCCCGCCGGCCGTGAAAGATCAGTACGGCCGCAGTACACTGCAACGCTCGGGCAGCTTTAATGAGGCAACTAATTATGCTAGACTCTTTATAAATATACTATATTAAAGCTAAAAGTATAATTAAAAACATGTATTTAGACATTTTTTCGCATTGGGCTCTTCAAATCGGTGTAAATCGTATTTTTATCTGAGTGGCAAAGATAAAAAAAAAATATGTCGTGAATTAATCGCTTTATATCATATATACTAAAAATTTAAATTTTTTCTAACATTAATGGGTGTATTAAAGTTTCTAGATTATTTTGGTAAGTTTATGGACAGTCTAAATTAAAAACTGTATAAATGGGTAGCATTTTAATGGACTGATGTAAGTTGCTGTCACCTAGGACTTAAATGCAAATTTTCGGTGATAACGCACAAGGTCTACAGTGGTAAACTTTCGGTATGTTATTAAGCATAGGCAACTCTACCACAGTACAAAAATTCAGCTTTGGACAAATTGTTCACAGGTTGTCTTGGTTTCCTGGAGAACACGAAAGTCTACGCGGGGAAGGGCGGCTACCTGATCCGAGAATGAAGGATAAGGCGAGATGGGAAGCGATAAGAGCTGGTTGGGTGTCCGTGTTGGAGAGAGAGATAGAGAGAGAAAGGCGATATTGTGTAAGACCTTCGAAAGATTCCCGCTAGATGGCAGGCCTCAGAGCTGCAACATTTGACAACCTCCCCTCACAGAAGCTCTCTCGCCACTAACCTGCCAAATCTCACCCGCTAGCTTATATACGTGCTGGCTGGCCATACAGTAGTAATAAACAAGCATTTATGAAACACTTAAGCTCATTTCCAACAAATTCTGACGAATGACTGTTTTTTGTCCTGCACCAATCCCCTTAAGGGCTCGGTTCAAGGTCACGGTTGTGATTCTGTCCCGCTGGAGAGCGCTAGTAGTCACGATCAGTTGAACACTCGTTATCACAGACATATATTCTTCCTGGGCGCCGCTGTCATCCGGGTAGAAGCGGGGGGGACACGATAATTACAACGCGGTGTTGCCAAGCGTTATCTGACACGTGATGCTCGCACCAAGGGCTATGGGCTACCGAAGACAGGCGGTTCCGCGGTCGCTCTGCTAGCTATCCGAGGGCAGCTAGGCAGTGCCTTCTGCTTCCGAATGGGCCCAAATTGGCGGCTTGTGCTATTTGCTTGCTGGTTTAACCATGGATATATTGAATAGCAGTCCGTGGACCATTTGGCCGGCTGGTGGGAAAGGCAGTCTGGTACGATTAAGGAAAAGTTTAATAGAATATTACCTACAAAATTATATTCAAATAAAAAAAACCACAGAACTAAGGGCAAAGTCCTAATAATTAAAACAGAATTATTTTTTTGTGTATGCTCAGTTTAAAGTTATTTCCATAAAGGACATATATATTTATTTTAATGGTTTCGATTTTGGCAAACAATATTTTGATAAGTTAACGTAACTTTTTTTTTTTTAGTTTCCTGATATCATCTTCCAATCGGTTTTACAATAAATATTTTAATACATTCAGCAAAATACGTACGATTCAAATGTTACTATATCTATATAAATTTGAAATTGTACGTTATTAGACTAACACTGGATTGAAAAGAATATGTTGTGTGACAAATATAAATTATTCAGTGCAATATATTCTAATCCAGGCTAATACTTTGTTAACAATAAAATTTTTATATATTTGAGGCCTATGTTTTGATTAGGCTGGGATATGTTACAAAACGCAAGCAGAATTAATAATAAATAAACGACATTTTAGCATTTTTTCTGTAGTTTATTTTTATCTCGTGGTTCCGGGTTATAAATGCCCAGAACATTTAATGCAATACCTTACTTGACCCAATATTTTTCACCCAAGATATATGTAGTCCGCGATTGCCTTGAGATCCTTACAATCTAGAGCCTCAGCTTATAACTTATATTAGACACAAAAATATTTCCTTCATTGCTGCGATGAACCTCCCCGTTTTTCACAGTCATTCGAAAGGAAACTTGACATTCGACTACTATAAACGTAAACACTGCTTTATATTAACATAATTCCATGTAAACAACTTAGTATTTATCGCAATATTTAGGTATTAAATGAATAACGCCCAAAAGCACCTTCTTTACTTTGAACCTCGGGAAAATCACGAATTCTACTCATTGAAAACAGAGACTTTACCACTCGAATCGGAACTACACATGCAGGTTTTATTTAATTCCAATAAATGATTGATATAAACTTAACCACACAATGTAATGATTTATTTTCATTACCTACTTTCATTTTCTTACTAAATGAATGACTGAATTATTCACAAATATTCAAATACCGTAGTGTCACGTTCATCCGACCTTTTCTTATCCAACATTTCGTATTATCCAACATTTCACAAAATAATAACTATTATATCGGAAACATAAACGACAATTTGTGTCATGATAATTTTTGTTGATCCCGACTCTAGGTACTGCAACTTATTATTCAGCCAGATTTTTTTAAATTTTTTTTTGGTTGTTAAAATGTTTATTAAGTTTGAAATGTTTAAAACATTAGCAAATTTTTACGTTTATAATATTTTTATATTATTACTTTTCTGTCGTAGTTTTCCCACTACTATGTCGAAACACACAAGACCTTACAAATCGCAGTGAGAACATACAGCTATAACGAACATTCCTATGCTTCGTAAAAATAAAAGTAGCTATTTTGTAGTGTTTTTTTACTGTGTAGAAAAAAATTAAGAAGTTGTGGTTCCCAGATAAAAAGGAAATAGCTTCACACGAATTCTTAATTCACACCTTTTTCCAGCTATATTTAATTATATTTTAGCTTTTTAGCTAATTGCTTCAACTCTTTCAGCTCTAATAAGTATTGCAGTTGTATTTTGTATGCGCCGGCTTGAATGTATGTTATTATTTGGGTGAAATCGTTATTTGCACTGTTCTGACCTGAATAATAAAATTTAGAATACATTTAGATTTTAAATGCTCATGCACATTATAAAATGTTCATAAACTAATTTGATCAGTTAAATAGTTCGCTCATGTTTATCTTTTTCAAATACATGGTGAACAGCGTGCGCTGTGGATGTAATAAACAACATTTATTATTTTATTTAACAGTCTGAATTAAAAGATGGAAATATTCAGTTTACCTGTCTATTTACAATATTAAATGAGTTGTACAATTTGTCGTGCTTTGCATGTCATTTAAATTTTCAGTATTTTGAATATATATATATATATATATATATATATATATATATATATATATAAATTAAGAGGTAAAAAAAATCGCTGCTACTAATAACTGTCCAAGCAATGTCACAACGACTCATCCATCTAGTTGCTCACTCAATGATCCTCAGAAAAGCACTGTTCACCGTAGCTTAAATTGCTAACAGCTCGGCTGTAAGCAGACTATTACCAAGATAACGACTGTACATTGAGTCAGAAGTTCTTTGATGTGGTAATGCACAACATCGCGAAAATTCGCCCGCTAAGAAGTTTGGCACAAATTATACTGAAGATTATGGGAGAAAATAAACGTAATTGCAGTTACTAAGTGACCACTTCACTACATAAACCTAAATGTAACATATATATATATGTATATTCCAGCCTAATGAGCCATCTGAATTAACTTACAATTAACTTTGTCCAACGTAGGCCTAATCATTAACTACAATATCAAAATTATTTTCAAGGGTCTGTCGAATTACCTAAATTTCGTAAATATAGTTTGTAAAGAAAAATAATTTTTTCCTGTTGTTCGAATCAAATACAACCATGTTATAAAAAGAGCAACATAATAACATTGTGCGTATTATAATTGTAGTCATTGGCATGTTGATAGTATTACATTCTCTTCTAAGTAAGAAATAGTTTAACTGATAACAATTTATTAATATCCTACTTAATAATCTTCATTTTAAAACATCCAATATTTCAACTCCATTAATTTCAGCACTGACTAGTTTTAAAAACTTTGATACCTTATTTTATTTTACAGGTTCCCGTGTGCCAGCGGGTTTGTTAGGGCTCGGCGTATCAACTACCTAATCTTAGGAACACTAATGCCTAAATGTATTGGCCAATAAATGCAAGACAATGGCCAAGAAAGCCGGCGGAATCTTTATTACTTACTAATGACTAAAATTTATTTCAAAATCTCTGATCCATATTTATAAGTCCATAGGTTTTGACGTGACAACGTCTAATAAATCGATGAACTCCGGCTGAACGTACGAAAAAGTGTCCCGTAACGCACATTGTCCCACTACGGATGTCCCGCTACGGATGTGTCCTGTTATGCTCATTGTACGCATGCGTGGCATCTCTCTTCCAGTCGATTGGAACAACCATCGATTTGAACTTTTCAATCATATTTTCGTCGTTTGAATTATTAATATTATGTAATTTAACGATCGTTCACCGATTTTCAGCACAACCGGTACGGTTATTAATTTCCCGCCTACCACTATAAGAAATAAACATGGCGGACTACATACGTTTTTAAAACTTCCACAACACAAAACAAAATTTTTATGAATATATATATATAACATCTGAAACAATAGTTTCTAATATGGCCTCGTGGCCGTGCGGTAAGCATCGATGACTACCAATCCAAAGGTTGACGAATCGAAATTCCTGCCACTGCGATACCTTCATTTTTGTACTTGTCAAAATAAATACGGCTCGCGCGACACTACAAAAGTAATAAATTTATTTGAATTAATGAATGCAAATAAAAGTAAATTTATCAATTAAATTGTAGATTTCATTTCACTCCTTCTTTGTATCCATACAATATAGTGTTAATTCAATAAAAAGATTCAATTTTATTCATAAAAGTATGCAGATGTAGATTTTATCATGCAAAAGATAGAAAAATTAAAAAAAATTCTTCCTCAAAGAATATAATATTTTTAATGCCTAAATGGTTTGGTTGCAAAAACATATTACGGCTCAGTCTCAGGCCGAATATGATATTTCATTTTCTTCTGGATCAATCATTTCATCAATGTTTTGTTATGACGTTGTCACGTTAAGCTATCGTCCGTAAACCGACTTTACAGACAACCAATTTTTTTCATTGCTTGTCTTCTGCATTCCATATGTGTATATTCACGTAGGTATTGGATTTCTGCGACAAACAAATGCCCTACAACGACGTATGTTCGTCATTGCTTCCATATAAACCTTAACAGCAGGTATGACGTCGCTCTTCCTTCTTGGCTCTGGCGTAGAGCGTCTGACTTGTAACTTGTAGGACCCGGGTTCGCGCCCCGGCTCCTCCAAGGCGGATTGCTCAGACAAATGGTGGCATTTGTCTGATAGGAATACAATCCCTTGTAACAAGTGAGGCTTACCCAAGAGGCGGTTTGGGTGGAAACAAAATCTGCTAAATTGGCTTCCATATGGGAGCACGTTTCTTTATGTGCTCCCATATGGAAGCCAACCTGGTAGGTTTCTCTGGGGTCGTGGAGTTTTGCCAAAAAAATTTTTTTTCATTTTAGATTATAAAATTTTAACGTTTGATACATTATCGCGTTGGAAAAATATTAACTACTTTTTAAATACCAGACAATGAAATGTAATTTTAAAATAGTTGTATCAAAATTAATAATTCCTTTTACAAGTTAATATTTACGTTACATTGCATTACGATATCTAAATCAAAATATTATGCACGGGATTTGAAAAATTTATCTGTATATTATTGATTATAAAATTCTTTTATATTTTAATTTTTGTCATTATTTTTTTGATAGTTTAAATAGTTTCATCGCATTTTTATGCAATAATTAAGCTTAGATAGTTTCTTGTGAAATTGTTGCTTTTCAACGCTCGCTCTTTACGTCTGCCAGTCCGGGGCGGATGGACAAAGAAATTATATAAAAAAAATATACAATTTTACAAATATTCATGGCACACCCGGAATTCTGATCCAAATTCCTTCCAAAGATACATAGCGACTTCAGCTACTGTCACCTAAAATAATAGGTACTGTTGAATATCGCATAGAGTGGTCATTTCAAGTTGCACATTTAAACAGTATTGCTTGCAATCTTTTAAAAAGGCTTGCTGAATTTATAGGCAGGCAAAATAATAAAACTTTAAAATGTGTATTGTATTTTTTGTAAAGCTGTATGTACCATACACAACCTATAAAGCCAATAAAAACATTTTACGAATGAATAATATATTGATTTCCCGCTGGAAATCTTTAGCCCTAAGCCGGTTGTTCACTACAGAATTATATACTGTACTGACTGTGTTGCTTTAAAAAGCATACTCTAGCCGTGAAACCCATAAAAATCATATGGACGAGTGGCCGCTATGCGCGTTAGAAGTGATGTATCAATATATATGTAAGTGATAGGGGAATTATAATGTCTATGAATGTGTGGAATGTGTGCAAGTATGCAAGTGAGCAAGTAGACAAATGCGCAAGTATTCAATTAAGCGAGTGTGCTATAATGCAAAAATTTCATTGAGCACCTCACTCCTGAGCCCCGTTCCCCTATCCTCCTTCGAGTACGACAATGCTGATAGTTACCCTGTAGGCATTACGCTTTTGTTATGCTGATAACAACATCGCATCATCTTACTTTACCAGCTGTAAAAAAGTTACAATTAAATTTTCTTAAAATAATTGTTGCATCATATAAATACATACCATTTACTTTGACGTTTAGATGCTAGCAGAAGCTTTATTCGATTTTTCATGGACTTTCTACGGTGAGATAAAGGTGGCGAGATCTTGGAACACTTACGCCAATTTGTTCCCATGGCTGTAGTGTAGCAACTGGAGAATTGAACCGAGGAACAAAATCACTTGAAGTGCGGGTTCACTGTTTCATAGCCTGTCGCGTGACAGCTGAAGATAAGGGGTGGATGAGGGGGAAATAGGCGAAGTGGCAACTAGGCCGTTCCTTCTCTCTTCCACGCGGCCCTTATCTCTTGTCCGCCGCCGGCGGAGCACGTCATATTACCAGCGTGCATTGCAGCCTATACATCAGGCACTTCCACAAAATACATTTAAAAAATTTGGTGTTGCTTGTATATTTAACCAGATACATTGCCATAGCCAAGGACTTTTCGTGAGATTGAGATATGACCAACGTTGTTACGAGATGATTAGGGGGGTAGAACATACTGACTGATAATTGTGACAAAATTAAAACTTAATTTTACAATATCAAACTTAAAAAATTAAATTAAATTAAAATTGTTTTCGTAGAAACATGTATGCTTATAATATCTACAATTTGGTGTTTGTTTTAGTTTTCTATTACAATAACTGACGGAATCGCGTGCATTTAAGTTTAACCTGTAAATCCCTATCCCGCCATTCGGCTAACATGGGAGTGAACCGAGCCCTTAAGGGGCCTCCCTAGTAGCTTCAGAAGTTAGCGGAACACTATGTTTTTTAAATAATGATGGGACTTTATTGATCGACACTACGAATCTGAAAATTTTTCACCCACGAGAAGATACTACACGAATTGTCTGTATACTTTTACATTTATGTTTTTTTCTATCAAAATATGAAATAAAAAATCACCAACTTGTCCAACTTTGGGGCCATTTTATACTGCTTAGGAGAATGACAGAAAAAAAGTACAAGTCTAGAAAAAAATATAATTTTTTTCTGAAGAAATTCATGTATTTAAAACATATAGTCATCGCTTTGAATTCCGAGATATCTTTTCCGCAATTTCTGCAAATCCTGAAAGTTTTCCACCGTCTCGTGCTGCCGCTCGGCGAAGCCAGCTCGCCGCCCACCGCTCAGGTAGCGGGGTGAGGGATCCCGGCCCGGAGGGGAGGCAGGCTACCTGTGTGTGCGTGCGTGCGTGAGAGGGAGACAACCCACAACCGCAAAGGTAAGATAATCCCCGTGACCGAAAGAAATTCTCAGAATTGCTTTTAGTGTGCCTCGCCACAGTACCATGTGCTCGACTTACTCTGTGTGTATATTCGTGTATCTCTAAAACATCGCTTTTTTTTTTAACTACTAATATCCTAAAGTTTACAATAGTAGATCATGTATTACGAAATAAAGTATTGAAACTGATCAATCAACACGTTGAAATTTGTCGTACAAACTATTTATTGGTGGATTTACAGTCTCGCTAGCTAATTCGACAAAATTTTTATTTAACTTTTAACATGAACATACACTTCAGTGTTTTCCTTCTATTTTTAATAAATATTCAAAAAACAATTATTATACTACCCAATATTTTTTTAAATTATTTTAGTTTTCCAAAATGATTTTACACATCTTACAACGCTGAAGAAAAATTTATACTGGTATTAACCAAATGGTTAACTATTTACAAAAGTTTTCATACTTAAAAATGTAGGTTTATATAAAATGTATCTTAAACTAAAAGAAAAATCATATTTTGAAAACTAAATGTTATTTTTCTATGCTTTTTGGTTAGATAGATATCTGATGGTCTTCTCTGTTTTAAAAATGTTCATGGAATGATAAATAAAAAATAAAAACAAGGGAAGATCTATATTAAATAAGCTAGTCAGAAGTATATATATGTTCCTCCTGGCGCAGGAGTCACGAGGAGTATTGAAGATGAGGTCAGTGACCGATCGCTCACATATGTAATTATGGATGGTACGTTATTAATTACAAAATTCAAAAACCATTTGGAAGTTAAAAAGTATAAATAGTGGCAATGTTTAATGAAGATGGCGTAAATTTTCAGATAAACTTATTTCTACAGCTCGATTAATTAATAAGGACAGGAAATAAATTTTTTACAGCAATTATACAAAATTATTAAAATTTTACAAACCACAATTAATTTATCCAAAAACCAAAATTAAGTAAATATTGCCCATACATTACAACATCCACGAAAGAACCTTGCAAATTATTTTTTTTTAGATGCATTATTTTGCATTCAAGTTCTTTTTGTTTAATACTTCACCTACTTATAATTGTTACATATTTGGCACATGGTCCGTCACGCCCAATTAAAGGGCCTGAATAAATAGAACGCGTTTCTAATCAAATTTCACGCCTGTTACCTTACCTGCAACCCGGAGCAGTGTGACATAAATTATTGTACACTCGTGACGTGGGCAATAAACTTAAATATTTATGAGTTAAAACAAAACATACCTAACTATAACGGATAATAAAAAAAAAATGTAAAATTTTGAAAGCTTGTTATGTTTTTATATAGTACACAAAGCAGTTAAACCATTAATCATTTGTTGTTGAAAAATAAATCTGTAATCTTTCATGCTTTTTTCCTTGATTTTTATTTCCAGATATTTTCGTTCTAGAAAAAAAATTAAGGTAGCCTTATTCCAAATTTGTTATGATAGACGTTAGTTAACTAAGAATATAAATTCGCTTTACAACCACAGCTTGTACACAAGCCGTAAAAAAACATGGGTTCTACTTACAGGCCGTATTGAACTTAGTAGGTTTATGACAAACTCAACAGCAATAAACATATGGCTGAGTCTGCTTCCATGTACACTTTTTTTTAAGTTATCACTTTTAAAGCGGGTAAAGTGTACCTATCAAGTAGCTTAGCATTACCCAAAGTGAATGTCGTGCTCCAGAAAATGTTCGAACTATGTAATATTTGCATCACTGTTGCGTTACAGACCTGCAACTTTTTTTCAGTGCGCGATGTCACTCTTATGTAAAAATATGTCGTGTTTAGCGCAAACGTGTTCGAATGAATCCACATCGAGCTGCCAAAGAATACCTATCGATGTCGGCAACATACATAAGTATACAAACCATCGTTTACAAGTGTATTCATACGTAAGTATATAACTGGCGGCGGGCCATGATGCAGTTGGTTCTTCGCGTACAGTCCACTGACGGGATAAGAAGCGTCAAAGATCTTATATGGCTATTCTGTAAACTTGTATGTAATTTCACTGCCTGCTTTAGACAAACAACATCCATTACTTTCAGCTTTGGCTTGAAAAGAATTACTCCGGCCGGCTTTCTTATAAGACTTATTTCAGCTCCTCGTGCGACCAGTGTGTATAATTTGTCCGCGGCCTTATGTTTGGGTGAAAGTTATTTGGAAGGGAAGTTGTGTTGGTAATGTTATTGTTCATCATGTATTACATAACAATTCGACTTAGATACGCACATGTGTTTTTAAAATATAGGTATGTTTAATAACTTGCAATACAAAGTACCTATGTGTTGAATTTCATGTATTGAATTTTTTTATTACATGATGTACGAACATAATAATTACAATATTTCATGAGAAATTTTTAACACTTTTTACAAAGCAATCTCTAATTTCTTCCACACCTCATGGTTAACCTTACTATTTTATTTCATGTTTCAGTTGATTTAAACTGTTTGGAATCATAATATGACGGACAATGAAGAATATTAGTTTCAGTAAATTTTATGTGAGGATTTACTTATTACATTAAATATACCTCAATTTTTACCTCAAAGGAAAAAGTTGCATATCATTAAATGATAAATATTTGTTTCCCTTTAATATAGTTTATGAACATAACTTATTGTGATAATACCTATTAGTTAAATTGTGTTTTTGCAATGCTCTCCTATTGCAGTAAAATTCTTGGGCAAATTGAATAGCATATAGTCGATCTTTAACATAAGCTTTTAGAATACATAAACGTAATAAATTATGTTCTCGTGATTTTAACAATTAAATATTTCTTCGCATGAAAAAATTAATTAACTAAAAAAATATTTCAGTAAATTTATACTCAAGGACTAAAAATGTTTATTTTAGTTTTAAAAAATATTGTATGTAGGCCTATGTTTACTTTTCTGAAAAAAGTATATTCAAGAAAACAAATTTTCTTCTTTTTTATTTTGATCTTGAACTTACTTGACAAGCAATATTGAACTTCAACTTTATACTTTCGGTATAGCACTTTTCGATTTATTCTTCTTCAAACGGGAATTAAAAGTAATGAATAAATAGTATTTTCCTCTATAATTATTGCAGCCGTATACTGAAAATTTTAACTTTCCTTTATTTGCATGACGCGGAACTCCTAACTAGACAAAACGTTTGTTATTTATTTTGAACGTTTTATTTATGTTTCCTTTCGAACTTAAATGAAACTCTTAACATTTAATTTCATCAAAAGTTATACAATATAAGTATCAAGTTAAAATATTTTTAAGTGAAGTTGTGGCTATTTTGTTGTTGAAAATGACACTCTGAAGTTTGAATAAAAGTGAGAAATGATAAAAATATATTTGTAGTTAAAAACAGTTAATTCATTTCAAATTCAATCTTTTGTACATGCATATTGCCAAATAAATTCCACAATATATTAAATTCTATGCATTTGAATCTATTCGTATATTCTGCAGCATTAATTCCTTTAAGCAAATACTTATTACGTACAATGTACTTTTAGTCCTGTCGTATAGTTATACAAAAATTTTTATCAAAATTATTGTTTCGTCTATGCGGTTATGGTTGAAAAAGAAAAAAAAGTAATTTATATTATTTTTAAATTCGGTTGTTAGTAAGAACACGTATTTAGTGTAATATGACATACATTATTCTGTTTATTAAAACATTACTATCGATAACTCTATTTTAGATTTATCTGTCTATGTTATAAGGATTTCAACTTGATTCTTTTTCTTCGGCTTATGACAGCAGAAAATTTTGTTTTATCGCATATGTAATGTTTTTATGTTTTGCATATTATAATTAATGAGTTAGTATTTGTTAGCGGGTGAGGCTTTTTCACAAATGGACGCGTTCTTGGCGGCTAGCAGGTAGGACGCGTGTATTACGCAGGCTGGATAGGGAAGTACGACTGCGGGCGAGCTCCAACGGGAAGCAACGGGAGAAGTAGCACTCGGCTATTTGTATAGGTTGGGATAGCTGTGCGAATGGTAGAACAGACCACGGGTCTATGGTGAGGAAAAAGGTCCCAAGCTCGACATCCCGACGATGAGACCGTTTACGAACTGTCGATGGATCATCAGGAAAGTCAACAACTTGTTCAGAAACTTGAGTCCCTCTTTCAAAATTCAGTTTTACCTGGAGATGACTATATTCAATGTTCTACCAAGCGAAGCAAACTCTTAATTCATTACTAGTTGATGTTTAATATTGTGACGCAAAATAAAATTGTGAATTAGCTTACTTTGCTCATGCCAGGTTTTACAAGTTTGGTCAAAGTTAATTAAATAAATAAAAATTGTGTCCCTTTGCTGCTGGCTACCCGCAAGAAATTATCATGGTTAATAATAGATAATAATTTAAATCGACATGGAATATTATATGATTTTTATGGGATTGTGTTTTGGTAATGGTGTGTGTATTTTTAAGAAACTGTCTTGTGTATTTTATTACATTCAGTTCACGTAACGAATTGTCTGAACGTAATGTTATTGTTTGTTTGTTTTAATATTTCGTTTATTTGAACAATAATACATAGTTTGCCGCTTCGAGCGACTACAGAAATGACAATACAATTAGTTTACAGTGTTCCAAACATTTTAGTTTCCTCTACTGTACATGGGGCGAATATGTCTTATGTTATGTTTACTGAAACCATATCATTATACATGCTAAGTGAGATGTTGCGATTGAGTAGAAGCGAAAATATGTCTTAAAACCCTGGTAATGCTATGAATTCCATTCATTAGTTTACTCGGTGATCCGCAGGGTCTGTTGTTATGACTGAATACATGTGCACTTCCTCTATGTAGCGTGGCTTCATTGAGATGAAAGCATAGCTCACGTTGATGAAATACTTATTAATTAAAAAATAAAAAATGTTATTTTATGCTTCAATTTCTGTTAGTGTCGTACACAGATTTAAAATGTAATGCAGAGTTCCTTAGTTTTATGTATATTGAAATTTGCTCATGTGTAGAGTAGTTATTAAAAGCACAAAAAACATATATGACGAATTGTTGTGTATTATTTCCATTAGGCGTAACCATGAAAATAGATAAGATTTTATCATTATGTGAAACCTACATTTGAAATGTTGGCGTTTAAATATTTATAAAAGCGTGTGAACACTTAAAGCGCTATTTATCTATTTAGGAAGTAGGTAGTTTCTTTGATTTTAGAAGGGTTTTTTTAACAAACAACTAAATTAATTCAAAAATTTGAACTACTGCAAGCAAAAAATACTTTATTCAATTTTTATCTTAAAATTAGCCTTATATTCTACCTTGATTACACTTTATTATCGAAAAGGATTTTTTTTGACAGAGATGAATACCGTAAATAATACACAAAACAAACATGTTTTTGTATGATACAATAACAGCTAGTGACAGTGACGAAACCAAAATTATTTTGATAGTTTGTATAGAAAATCCCCAACAGTAGTGGTGATATATTTAGGGATTTCGTTGTAGATGGGTACTATTTCACAATAAAAAGGAGTTATCGTCAATTATCAAAGCAGCCATATTTCGTATATTCTTTGACAGCCTAAATACAGCACCAAATTACGTACTTGGCTAAAAATTAATTCCAGCTGCATGTGTACATTCCGGGAGGAGGGGAAAATCTCAGGGTGGCCCGAACCTCCCTGAAATAAAAAAAGCCCATCGGAGGGGGCCCGCTTGGATTTGCAAAATCTTCACGTTATCGCGCGGGCCTCATGGGAATCCTACAGATTTTCGCCCGTGATTCCAGCTATACATTTCACTGACACCTTGAGCACAACAGTCAGTGCACACTGAGTTCTTACATACCACCCGCACTTGTCTTCGATAAAATCTGAACTCAGGTGGATTCAGCATGACTGATTAAGCCTGCAGTCTGAATCCACCTGTAGGCCGCTGTTGCAACAGCTAAGAAATTTACACTGCTCGTAAACAGTCTGTATGTAACTCGGAACGGGATTCCAGTTCATTCGTGTATATTTATTCATCATATTATGCAACGTTAAAGTCATTAAAAAATATTAAAAAAAATAAAATGCTAAACATGTAATAAGTGCCAGAAAATAATAATATGCTGTAATATTTAGTGTACCTAAATACGACGTGAACCCTAGAATACAAAGTTGACGATGTGTCGTTGGTGGGATCACTTGTTTGTTCCTGACATTTTTTTCTCTACAGAATTTTAAAGTGAGTTTGACATGCACTTTTTCTTCAGGAAGTAAGTTAAAAATTTGTTTGTCGTTATTGCGATTTCAAAAGTTGATTTGTGTCTAAGAGTAAAAATATTTAATATTATTTTCATCATTTTATTCCCAGTTTTATTACTCAATCTATTAGTAGGACGTGATTTCTCGTCGCGGTGCGGAAGACTTTTATGAATGAAAGCATAATGTTCGTGCAAAACCATTCATCACACAAATGTCAGTTCTAAAGTATAATGTTGTAAATTTATTTTTAATTATAATAATTTTTACAATTTTTTTTCTGAAAACACAAGCTAACGCATCAATTTTTGGTGACAATTTTTTGTAATGTATGTAAATCTATTAATTATGTAGAACATAATTAAAAAATAAAAATAAATGTTTTAAACAGAATTGACGATTGTTTGTATTTAATGGATATGGACTGGATCGCAACACTAATTTAATGTTTCAAGTTAATAAACACTGTCAGGAAGCAAGCAAGGCAATATGAGAACATTATCTTTTGGTTGAATGTAGCGAAAGGGAAAAACAGTCACCTTTCTTGCCACGATCTTGTTCGCAGATAACGCAGGTATAAGTAGTAAATGGACTCCACACAATGACAACCCTCCCATTATTCCGCCCCCCCTCGCTGAAACGCCCTCTCCCCCCTCCATCTCGGCGCAGGCGACAGGCTCAGGTATATCGCCCCGCCCAACCACTGGCAGTAGCACGTGGCCAGTGGCCCACCGCGCTAAACATTTTTACTAGGGAGGCCCCTTAAGGGGCCGTCCTAGTAAGAAATAGAGACAATAAACTGACGGCTACGGTATAGCATGTCCTGCTTATACGAGAAAAGTTGTCAGGGTCGTAAAATTCGTAATTTAGTTTAGTAATTCGCGGTTCAATTATCGTAATATTAGCAAATTGAACACAATTTTTGAACTATATCTTATAAATTTATTAGGTTTTGGAGACTACACGAACATAGATACATACTTCGACAACACAAATATCAAATAAAATTGCATAGTTGTCGCTTTGGGTTTTTTGAGGCCTGCTCTAAGCTAAGCCATGATTCCGGCAAACCTCACTTCTACGCACGGCCGGACGGTGCTGCTTCTGCTTCGTAAGGCGACAGGAGGGCGACAACACTGAGGTCTGAGAGTGGAGGGGATAGAATGGCTGTGCAAGGGAGGGGGCTCGGCAGGGGGAGGGGTTGGCCCAGCGGCGGTGCGGGAAGGCAACGGAGTTGGCGGGAAACAGGTTTTAGCAGTATTTGGTTTTAGTGAAAGAGGCAGGAAGCCCCAGCCAGTGTTTAAAGTATGGGTGTTGATGTGCTTTGGTGTGTGAATTGAGTTCGTGGCACTATGTTTTCTACAAGCAAAGACTGGCGCTATGGGAATAAATAATAGTTTTAAAAATCTAAAAAACACGCTTTATATAGAAAACCAAACCAAAAAATAGAAAATAAATTTTAATAAATTTGAATTAAGAATAGTGTAAAAATTTTTTAATAAATATAAATTAATAGTAGTGTATATAAGAAAAAAAATATTTAATTTAAAAAAAAAGCGTGGGGTGCATGGTGTCAATAGTTATACATATTTTATTGACATATATGAGTAGAAGGATTATTATTTCGATAATATCTTAAAAAGTACCTCACGCTATTTTTAATAAAATACATTTTTTCTTATATACACTAATATTCATTTATATTTATTAAATTTTTTTACACTATTCTTAATTCAAATTTATTAAAATTTATTTTCTATTTTTTAGTTGGGTTTTCTATATAAAGCGTGTTTTTTGGATTTTTTTAAATATTATTTATTTTATACATTTATTAGTTTGGTTTATTTATAATTTAGAGTGATACTTCTTTATCGACGTATGAAATAAATTTTATAACAATGTAAAAAAAACTTGATAGTTATTACATCAATTTACTATTAAAGTAGATTTTGAATAGATATTGGCTGCAGTTAAAATAAAATCGATAAATATTATTTTATCTCAGAAGTGTCTCTAATATCTGATGGGTGACCATTCTTTGTTTGCAAATGTCTCACAAAACATTTTCTCCAATTTGTTCCAGTCCGATTCCACTGTAAGTTTCATTTGCATGCAGTTGTACCAAACTACACTGGAGTATTCTAAGAAATGTTTTAAAATTTATATTTTCTTTTTGTCTTCTTTGATTAGGAAACGTTCACATTCTTTGTTGAAATCTTTAATCCACTGGTAAGCATTTGAGTTTCTGCCCGTGAATTTCTCAATCATGAAATCTTTTGCAATTTTCCCTAAATTTTGAGTTTCAGATATAGTTTTTTTTCCTTCAAGAAATTTTTCTAACAGTTTTTTCCAATTTTTTATTTGATCCACTAGGTATAGATTCAGCACTTTTTGTTTTTTCCTCAATTTCTTCCAGGTAAAAATCCTTAAACTGTAAGTTTTGCTCTCTATCCAAATATGTTTTTGATATATCATCTGTCAAACGTATACATATTTTCCGGGTTTGATGTCTTTTATTGAATGATTTACTGACCTTGGCATAGTTTGGAGTATTTGTAACTGCTTGGTGTAGATTTGCAGGTTGGTGTTCGAGTGGAATTTCAAAAATCTGCTCATCAGGTGTAGCTATTGAGGTTATGCATATGGTGTTTGATTTCCCATCTGCTGTTGGTTTCACAGCAAAATCAAACCTCAATTTTTTTAATAGCGATTGTTAACTTCAACTTATAAAATGACTACAATTACAGAAAGCAAGGAGACTCATGCAAATTAGCATAGCAGTCAAGTAACTTATTATTTTGATAACTTATTTGTCTGTATAATTATTTCATATCTTCAAACGCAGAACAAAATTTAAGTGACTCCCAATGCAATGCTTACGTGAGTGAAAATACAGAACACGACTTACCAACAGCTACAGACATCAAATTAGAAGGTAGAAGAATAGTTGATATTCAGTATGTTATTGACAGTATAAAATCAATTAGCCGAAACGAACGATTTGATTGTACATTCAGTGACATGGATGTAATCAGTGAACGACGTTTTGGGTTCATTAGTGTCATCACTTTCAGATGTAAATTTTGTAGCATTATTAAGACTTTGCTAACTGAATGCACTGAAAAAAAAAAGACGAATTACGAGTGTCAATGCAGCTGCTGTGTCAGGGACAATATCTGTTGGAAGAGGCTACTCACAACTTGAAGAGTTATGTGGTGCATTAAACATGCCCTGTATTTCAAAACAAACTTGGAAGTCAAACCATGACCGTATTTCTGATACTATTCAGAAATCAGCGTGGGAGCTTATGGATGAAGCGGCGCAAGAAGAAGCAGAGATCGCTATACTAGCTGGCGACATTGATGAGGAAGGTCGTCCAATGATAGCCGTTGTTGCCGACGCAGCTTGGTCTAAGCGATCTCACAAAAGCAAATATAATTCATTAGCAGGTGTGGTAAGTTGTAATTATATTACTTTAATCATGTAACAAGTTTATAGACAATACTTACAGCTAGATATAAATAGGCCATTATAATAGTGATTTAATATAGTTCGTATCTTAATTCTATAACTTTAGTGTTTTCTTTTCTAGGGCTGTATCGTCGGCTTCAAGACGAAAAAGATTTTGTTCATTGGCGTAAGGAATAAATATTTCACTGTTTGTGAACGTTCTTCAGCTAAAGGTACAGGTATTATTCCAGAACACAAATGTGCGAAGAACTGGTCAGGAACATCCACGTCAATGGAGCAAGATGTGATTGTAGAAGAATTTTCCCAAAGCTTAAGCATGTATGGTATCATTTACAGTCGTTTTCATCGCAGATGGCGATAGTAGTGTGCACGCAAAATTAGTTGATGCCATGCCTTATGGGCCAATGAGACAAGTAGAGAAAATAGAATGCCGCTACCACATTTGTAGGAACTATGTAACCAAAGTACGAGATACCTGTAGCAACACAAAAATTTCGAATAATGAGCTACGTTCAGCTCTCCAAAGTCGAATTGTAAGATTGAGGGCAGCTGTAATTTGTGCCATTAAGTTTAGAAAAAAACAGAGTGAGAATTGTCATCATTTGTCTATTGAAGAACTGAGAAAGGATATTCTAAATAGTCCATATCACGTTCTCGGGGATCATTCCAAGTGCAGAGAAAGGAAATACTTCTGTGATGGGTTCACCAAAACTTGGGGAAGTAAACCTGGTAGATGAGATGAAAAGAACAGGATTGATGCAAGAGTTGATGACACACATTCAGAGAGTGGCAAAAAATGCTACTAGGCTTATTTTGGATGTCGACAACAATGTTGCAGAAAACTTCAATTCGGTTGTAGCAAAGTTTAATAGAGGTAAACATATAAATTTTGCCTTAGCCAATTCTAACAAAACACGATGTGAAGCAGCAGTAGTATCTGTGAATTCCAGCGGAGAGTTGCACCGAGTTATTCACAAATCTGCTCTCAAGAAAAGTCTTGGAATCCACACGAATAATTTCGTTGACAGACGCAAAAATAGAGCAGGATACCAAAAAAGACGTCGTTTGATCTTCCCAAACAGAAAGAAAACCGAAAATCGTAAACAAAGCAGTGCAGACAGCGATTATGGGCCTCAAGCTGCTGTGGTCATCATCCATGTTCGGGAGGATATGCAAAATGAAAGCAGCAACGTCTTGTGCCAACGTTGTTAAAGAAATAATGTATCAGGTCTTCAAAGGAAATTCAAGCACATGCTGGGGCACTGAAAAAGAACCGGTAGCTGCTCAGTTTGAAAGCGAAAATCCTGGAATTGTGGTAAGGCGATGTGGCCTTATTGTTGACGAGAGTTTCCATTTTTAGGAGCATCACCTGATGGCCTAATAGGCGAAGACGAAATACTTGAAGTCAAGTGTCCCTCATCGGCTAAACTAATGAGAAAAGCAATGGATGCTGTTAAAGAAAAGATTAATTTTTTAGAAATAAAAAATGATACTCTTCAACTAAAATCATCCCATAACTATATGTATTAAGTACAAGGTCTCCTACATATTTCACGAAGACAAATTTGCCATTTTGTTGTGTGGACTCCGCAAGGTATGGTAACTCTGAATATACAGAGAGACAAAGAGTTCTGGAAAAACCAAATGCCTACTAAACTTGTCACTTTCTTCAACCACTGCTTACTTCCTGATGTAACGTGCTGCTGCGCTCAATATGAAATTTCGTCTAAAGAACAAATATAGATTGGCCGTGGAAGCGCCAGGCAGAAACAGTACTAAACACATTACCCATAGGGGCACAGCGCACGCACAACAAAATTTATGATTAACCTCCTTAAAACTTGATAAGGTTAATGTGGATCGTGATCAAGGATAAGAAAATACTAAGATCTGGTTTGGTTTACATTGGCATTTACTTAATGATTTTGTTGCTGTTATTTCTACTTTACAAACCTTATTCCACTGAAGATAACCCATGGCATTACAGCCGAAACAAAATACCAAGAAAATTGTTGACCTTATTTGCTATACTTAATACATTAAATCTTGTTAAACAATAAACCAAATGGGAGGCCCCGGGGCGAGATATTATAATAAGTAACAATGGTTATATTTGACTGAATCAAAGGTCATTTGGTTTCTTAACTTTACAGGCCATTGAATATTTAGCGCGCAGGCTCTTCATAAGACAAATTATAAAAAAATTACATTTACTCGTTAAATGAATAAAAGTGTCCTGAAACTGGTTGTTCAGAATTATAAATTATTTTGTGGTTTTTCCACTCAGGGAAAAATATGTTGAAAGCTGGAACTCTTGAGAAATTCTCCGATTGCAGGAGGCGATGAATTTCGGTGAACTAACTCATGAACTGCATGGGAGTTGAATTTGGAGCGGAATCTCTCATCCTAGTTCTTGATCCCCGCCTGCAACCAGTATTCCCATCAAATTAGGTTGGTTAACAGGCGGCTGATGTTGGGCGAAGTTAAGCCTGACGCCGTCCCCGTTGCCTAATCTGAATTTACGTAAATTTAAGCTGGTAGGTTAATTTTGAATCTCAAGGGGGGGTTCCTGGCCTCGTGGCAGTAGGCAGGGATGCGGCGACAAAGGACTCCCCGAGCTGTTATGGCCTCCCAGGACGCCTTACTAATGAAACACACGAGTTCTTTTGGTGATTTATTACGTAGCACACTCTACAGGTCACACGTTCACGTGACTGGCCGCTTCACCGTCGACCTAAGCTCCGCGCACCTGAACCTGCTAGGGTCTCTGCGAGAGTACACGGATGTGGCGTGACGTATGTGGACGATCGGTCCCGCAAATTAATTAAGGCAAAACATGACACGAGATTACTGTGGTTAGTCCGCACAGGAGAATGATTTACTTATTAAAACACGTTACACTGAATTACTGCGATTAGTCCCGCACAAGAGAATATTTACTTATTAAAACACGTTACACTGAATTACTGCGATTAGTCCCGCACAGGAGGATATGCATGCGCGGATAGTCCGCGGGGTGGCTGGGCCACGTTAAGCTGGGCACGGACACGGTGGAATCTGGAGCGATATCACACACGTGGCCGTGGCACGTCCCAGGTGAATACTCGTCCGAAAGTTCTGGTCGCGTTCGGCGCAGTGCCGCCCTGCGTGGGCAAAGAACTATGTCCCGTGGTGGGACGTTAAAGCGTGGGGCGCAGGTGCCACGACAGGTCACCTAATTGCTTACGTAAACTATACAAATCCCTGATGGGATACACATATTATTAAAAGACCGCGCGTGGATGCTAACGGCCGATTTGGGCCGACCGGGGAGCTGATATAAAACGTTTGGACTATATTTACCTATTGCAGTTATATGGTGTTGGCGCGAAAATTGAAGGCTCCCCGTGCGTGGGCTGCCGGCCCGGGCGAGTGCTGGATGGCGACTGACTAACCTCCCTGGCCGCCGGGGCCAGGGAGGGGGGAAATTCCGCGGGAAAACTGCGGAGCGCGGGAAGATGACTTCGGCCAGTTTTGTGAATTATACCCTTTTAACATATGATCATTTAATTAACATTAATTATTGAATGGTTTAGATTTCTTAGATTTTGTTTATATTATAAAATGCATGAGAAACAATACCCTTGCGCAGTGCCACACCCGGCCGGGCGCTTTGCACACGTAGGAGGCCGTGACTGACGTCACGCCGTTCGGGGCACTGCACTACGTTGCGCGCGCGGGCGCGTTCGGGGCGCGGCACTTATCAGGTGTTGAGGACACATAACGGCCTGTGCTCTCAGAGGGAGCACTGACGGCGGCGTCAAATGCCTCCCCCTCGACGAGGCCGTTCTGTGCCTCAACACCTTACACACACACTTAAAGATACGCCGGCACACTGACCTGGTAGACCCGTAGCGGCTGTCCATGGGGCGGCGTCAGGTACCTGTGCGTCAGCGTCAGCTGCGGCCGAGGTGGGCAGCGGCGGCGTGGCGGCGCCTTCGGCGGCAGGCGGCGGCACGTTCGAGGTGGCGCCCTCAGCGGCAGGCGGCGGCGCGCCCAAGGTGGCGCGCGTGGTGGCGCCCTCAGCGGCAGGCGGCGGCACGCCCAAGGTGGCGCGCGTGGTGGCGCCCTCAGCGGCAGGCGGCGGCGTGCCCAAGGTGGCGCGCATGGGGGCGCCCTCAGCGGCAGGCGGCGGCGCGCTATAGTTGGCGCGCGTGGTGGCGCCCTCAGCGGCAGGCGGTGGCGCGCCTTAGGTGGCGCGCGTGGTGGCGCCCTCAGCGGCAGGCGGCGGCGCGCCCAAGGTGGCGCGCGTGGTGGCGCCCTCAGCGGCAGGCGGCGGCGCGCCCAAGGTGGTGCGCGTGGTGGCGCCCTCAGCGGCAGGCGGCGGCGCGTCCAAGGTGGCGCGCGTGGTGGCGCCCTCCGCGGCAGGCGGCAGCGCGCCCAAGGTGGCGCGCGTGGTGGCGCCCTCAGCGGCAGGCGGCGGCGCGCCCAAGGTGGCGCGCGTGGTGGCGCCCTCAGCGGCAGGCGGCGGCGCGCCCAAGGTGGCGCGCGTGGTGGCGCCCTCAGCGGCAGGCGGCAGCGCGCCCAAGGTGGCGCGCGTGGTGGCGCCCTCCGCGACAGGCGACGGTATGGCGCCTTCTGCGGCGCGAGTGGGAGCACGGCCGGTTTGCATCGCGCCCACCCCCCGTGAGCCTTCACGGCAGTTGGGGGCGGCGTCGGCGGTGGCGGCGGCGTCGTCGTGGCTGTCAAGTCCGCCTCGGTGCCTGGTGGCACGGCGTCGACAACCCGGTGGTCTGCCAGACTAGGTCGAAATGTGGCGCTTTTGAGACGAGCGGCCGCGCCACGTGCTTTCTCGGTGGCTGGGGGCGGCGTCGTCGGTGGTACCGGAGATGGTGTTCGGGATCCGCAGTGGCGCTGCGTGTGATCCGCCACCTGGTGATCTGGACTAGGTCGCGATGTGGTGGATTCGCGACGCGCGGCCGTGCCAGCCGCGCTCTCGGTGGCTGGGGGCGGCGTCGTCGGTGGTGCCGGAGGTGGTGTTCGGGATCCGCAGTGGTGCTGCGTGTGATCCGCCACCTGGTGATCCGGCCGGCGGTGTCGCAAAGTGGCCGTTTTGAGGCTTGCGGCCGCGCCAGCTGCGCTCTCAGTGGCTGGGGGCGGCGTCGTCGGTGGTGCCGGAGGTGGTGTTCGGGATCCGCAGTGGTGCTGCGTGTGATCCGCCACCTGGTGATCCGGCCGACGTTGTCGCGAAGTGGCCGTCTTGAGGTTTGCGTCCGCGCCAGTTGCTTCTTCAGAGGCTGGGGGCGGCGTCGTCGGTGGTGCCGGAGGTGGTGTTCGGGATCCGCAGTGGTGCTGCGTGTGATCCGCCACCTGGTAATCCGGCCGACTGAGTCGCAAAGTGGCCGTTCTGATTGGCCCAATTGCCACCTGGGCGGCAACAGGGGGCGGCGTCGGGGGCGGCGCGTCCGCGTCGTCCTGACGTGTCCACCCGATCCCCGCGTGCCAATTGTACCACAGGGGCTGGATGGGCGTGCCTTCCTCTACCTGTGGTGATGTCGTCTCCGCCCCATATGGCGGGGGCGGCGTCGGCGTCGGGGGCGGCGACGGCGTCGGGGGCGGCGACGAGGTGCGGACGGGTGTTTCGGTTGTTCTTAAAGTGGGCGGCATCTTGGCCGCGACAGCGGTGTGGTGGCTGGCCGTGTGTGGAAGCGGCGATGCGTGCCGTGTCATGTGGTACAATCGTGGCGGCATCCAGTCTACTTCCGGCCCCTCAGAGTACTCTGCGGTGACGTCATCCTCCCACTCGTCCTGTTCCTCGTACTCCCAGTTGTACCCTGGGCATGGATAGCCCTCGCTTGCCCATGCCTCGTAGGCCTCCTGGAAGTCGTTCATCTTCAGAGACTCGTGGTGACTTATGACCTTGTTGCTCCACTGTGCTTGGCTCGCGGCTGTCCTACGTCACCCCTCACAGCTGACCTAGGGGTGGAGCGTGGTGAGGAGGGGTGGTGAGCGGAGCGACGTGCGGGCTGAGGGGTGGTATCGGGCGGAGGAGGGGAGGGGTACTGAGCGGGCAGGAATGCGGGGGCGGGGTTGTCCGGCTGGCGCGGCGCCGCTCCGTCGCGCGGTGTTGCCACGCTGCGCGCTGTTGCACTGTCCCTACTCGAGCCCTTTGTCCACTAAATTCTCCGTTTCGTTTTCTTGGCTTGATTGTCGAAATAGTTTGGTGATGTTCTAGCCACACTGGTTGGGCGCCATTTTGACGCCGTCCCCGTTGCCTAATCTGAATTTACGTAAATTTAAGCTGGTAGGTTAATTTTGAATCTCAAGGGGGGGTTCCTGGCCTCGTGGCAGTAGGCAGGGATGCGGCGACAAAGGACTCCCCGGGCTGTTATGGCCTCCCAGGACGCCTTACTAATGAAACACACGAGTTCTTTTGGTGATTTATTACGTAGCACACTCTACAGGTCACACGTTCACGTGACTGGCCGCTTCACCGTCGACCTAAGCTCCGCGCACCTGAACCTGCTAGGGTCTCTGCGAGAGTACACGGATGTGGCGTGACGTATGTGGACGATCGGTCCCGCAAATTAATTAAGGCAAAACATGACACGAGATTACTGTGGTTAGTCCGCACAGGAGAATGATTTACTTATTAAAACACGTTACACTGAATTACTGCGATTAGTCCCGCACAAGAGAATATTTACTTATTAAAACACGTTACACTGAATTACTGCGATTAGTCCCGCACAGGAGGATATGCATGCGCGGATAGTCCGCGGGGTGGCTGGGCCACGTTAAGCTGGGCACGGACACGGTGGAATCTGGAGCGATATCACACACGTGGCCGTGGGACGTCCCAGGTGAATACTCGTCCGAAAGTTCTGGTCGCGTTCGGCGCAGTGCCGCCCTGCGTGGGCAAAGAACTATGTCCCGTGGTGGGATGTTAAAGCGTGGGGCGCAGGTGCCACGACAGGTCACCTAATTGCTTACGTAAACTATACAAATCCCTGATGGGATACACATATTATTAAAAGACCGCGCGTGGATGCTAACGGCCGATTTGGGCCGACCGGGGAGCTGATATAAAACGTTTGGACTATATTTACCTATTGCAGTTATATGGTGTTGGCGCGAAAATTGAAGGCTCCCCGTGCGTGGGCTGCCGGCCCGGGCGAGTGCTGGATGGCGACTGACTAACCTCCCTGGCCGCCGGGGCCAGGGAGGGGGGAAATTCCGCGGGAAAACTGCGGAGCGCGGGAAGATGACTTCGGCCAGTTTTGTGAATTATACCCTTTTAACATATGATCATTTAATTAACATTAATTATTGAATGGTTTAGATTTCTTAGATTTTGTTTATATTATAAAATGCATGAGAAACAATACCCTTGCGCAGTGCCACACCCGGCCGGGCGCTTTGCACACGTAGGAGGCCGTGACTGACGTCACGCCGTTCGGGGCACTGCACTACGTTGCGCGCGCGGGCGCGTTCGGGGCGCGGCACTTATCAGGTGTTGAGGACACAACGGCCTGTGCTCTCAGAGGGAGCACTGACGGCGGCGTCAAGCCCACGAGAACAGGAAAAGAAAAGTGTGTGTGGGGCGACGAAATAACTTACCTAAGCTGCGGGGTGGAGTAGATCAGGTCGGTCCCTGGAGATGGCCAGGTGATGCGCGACGCGGAAGATTGCTGTCGCCATGAAGAATAATAAGTAAAGACAAAAAACTATTTCAAAAAATAAACTATTTCGGGCAGCAAAAAAATTAAAAATTGAGTGCTAAGGCACATGGCCTTGTCGATAACCAACTACATGCTTTAGAGAAAGCCGTTCACGACTTTTCAGAAGCGCGTTGTCTCGGGCTGCGAAGAGAGATCCGCCCTTACCGCGTGCTGCCTGCCGAATCTTTTTGAAATGGCGTCGGGGCGCCTAATTAAAGTAAGCAACTGCCCCCAGCCAAAGAAGGGGGTGGTGGTGATTGCCCGAAGGTGTCCGGAGATGCCCGAAGGGGCGAAGCAGACTGCAACCTGTTCGCTGCGCTCTCACGCGAGTCGTAGGCGAACTAAAATCGCAATCGCACTGCGACTGTTGCCAAGGTCGATTGTGACAAGCTGTCTCTTATGGGAGGGATGAGTATTGCACTCTGGTGGCCAAGACGAGAACCTGTCTGGAGGGTCACAGAAACGTCCGCTAGAGTGCAGTGGGCGCGCTCGCGACCAGTTCTCAGAGCAAGGTTAGGGATTTTTCCCGCCGCTAGACTTCGCTGAGGGCTTCGTTTGACAAGTGGGAATGTCCTCGGGGAGGCAATGTCCCCGCCTGGGTTCACTGGGGGTCGATGCTCCGGGTTGTACTTCCCGTGAAGCCACCGGTGGGTGATGAGGGAAGGGGGGTTTAAATTTGCTAAGTCGCCTGGGAAAGGCGTCATGTGGACTGTCTCGAGGCGTCGCCGCTGACTGTAACTTGGTCCAGAGGCGTGCTTGCAAAACCCTTACCTATGCTTGCCTCCGAGAAATGAAAGTTGCTAGCAGTGGGGTTGGGGTAGCGTTCGCTAACGCGAAAGTCGTTCTGTTACATAGGGAAGGCGTGACGCGAACCGCGGCCGGGATGCTGCGATCGCAAATCGTCAGCAAACAGTATCTGTTTGAAGCCTGCGAACAAGCGCAGGTGCACTGGGTTGAACAAGATTACGTCGGAGTGTACAGTAATGGAAACAAAATTTAATAAAATAAAAATTACAAATTTATTATTTGGTTTTCTTCTTTAAAAATTAAAAATTAAATTTAAATTCGTACATTTGTGCCTGAAAGTGGCACTGAAACGGCACACTGAAATTATTGAACCAAGACATTCGCGGAATATGTCGATAAGGAAACCAGCATACATAACATAAGCACAAAATGCTAAAAAAACGGAAGGAATAAATCAATAACCCATTCTGATCATCACAATACCAGTACGACTCATATTTAAATAAAACATTTTTAAAGCCATATTGTCAATGCTTGCCGGCAATTACAATTTTAGTGATTATTGTGAAAGTACTAAGGTAACCCTCAAAATAAAAATTTCCTCAGTATGACAACAAACTACAATTTGCACACGCTTCCGATGCTCATTTCTTCATATTTGTAAGAACCCATGTACAATTTATAAAACATTGATCTGCATTTATTTTATTGTAATTATATTTTATATTGATATGCGACACATACTAACAGTTAATGTTAATGTAAATACAGATTTTGTTGTGTGTGTGTATATATATATATATTTTTGTGATTAAATATGACGGCGCTGTGAAGTTAACGTGAATGTGTCAACGCTAATTAGATTTTATGTTATACATACTGACACAAAAAACCTGTCCGTTTAAACATAGTTTCTTTAACGCAGGCAACCAAGACTGTAATTTTGATTTCGATGTACAATCAGCATATTTTTAAAATAAGTTTTGTAAATGTTTTCAATCAGTAGGTCCATCTGATGGCAAGATTTAAGGTGGGTTTACGATTAAAATTAAGAATTAAGACTTAAGACTTAGTCGTGTACTTACCATATGACTCTATGTAAACTAGTGGAATGGTTTATGATTGTCGTGTGCACGGCCTTAGAACTACAAGTCTGGACACTTGTCTATCTTGCCATGCATTCAACTTGACCCCCTTATTGACTGATTTAGTTCATGAAACGGCCGCTGGCGCCACAAGACAGTGGTCCGGTTTTAGCGTGTTGACAATAGGAATTGTTTCATATAAATCAGAAATACTCGTTTGTCAAGAAGGGTAGTTGTTTTATATTTTTGATGTTTATTATTTATATTAAAAAAGTTATGTATGCGCACCAAACTGAACATTGAAGTGTGCAAGTTTTGAGTAATGTTGATTTTTCTGTTTGGGGCGGGATGGTGGAGAGGTTATTGGAGGCAGTTTTTGAAGTAATGTGAACCTTCTAATTTTTTTAACCAAGTTCAAATAATTCATCGTGCTGTACAATGCCAAATCGCGTTTTTGCTCCAGGTTGTAAAACAAATTGCGACCGTTCATTTGACAAGTGTCGTGTTCAGTGCACCCAAACATGAACAACGCCGATTGTTGTGGCAGGCAGCAATTCCGAGGAAGGACTTTATATTAAAAAGTAGTAATTTCGTAGGCGAGAAACATTTCATTGGAGCTGCATTGCTACATAAGTATTTTGTAATTATTTCTTGCTGATTTGTGTACATGTAATGTTTATATATCTATACATATTTACCATGTAGGGTTATGAAAATTAAATTCTAGTGAGTTTATTTGTCTATAGTTTCTGTAAACGAGTTATTTTATTATTTATTATATTATTTTATTATTATATTATATTATTATATATAGTATTAGTTCAGTTTTTCCTTCGCAATATTTTGTTTGGCATATTTATCAAACAACTTGAAAAATGTACATGAAAATGTTGTCTCATGATTATCATAAAAATGAACACTTTAAAAATTGATAATCAGTACACTAGCTAAACTTTACTTTTTATTCAAAATAACATAGTAGCTCAAATAACCCTATTATTTGCAACCAAAGTACTAACAGTTATTTAGTGATAAGTCGACTGTTTCCACAGTTGCATAATACCTTCAGGGCTGTCAAAATAGTGGCAAGTAAGCTATATGTATAGGTTTATTATGTTTTTTTGTAGAAAAGTTACTATGTATAAAGAACTCAATAGAGGGATTGTCTATCATCTGCAATCTCCTGGATCAGGTCTGTGGTGCTTAGATACGTAGAAAGATGTTGGGATGACCCTTTGTTCATTATTAAATGAGAATACTCACCAATTTAATAGTAATGCACTGTTATAGGTTTTTTTTGTTGTGGATGTTTGTTAGAATTAATTGATGTTTTCGCACAGAAAATATGTCATGTGCAAATATACATTTAAGGCTGTTTTAGTTGTATATTTGCAAATTATGAACTGATGCACTAAAATATCAGTTCAAAAGAAGTTTTTTTTATGAAATTAAAAATCTGTTATCAATGATAATAGATATTAAACAATCCGAATTTTTAAACCTTTAGGAAGTAGGTAGTGATGTAGTTGAATAATAAAATGTTTTAAAAATTCATAAACCTGAGTAGGGTTCATGGGTATTGAAGGGTTTATTCTTCCTGTAAATAGTTAATCTGCTTTCTCTTTATTTTAAACTGCACACAAACGATTGAGCATAATATTTTTATAATAATTTTTAAAACAGACTGTGTTTTTGTACTTAAGTTCGGCAGGGAAAATTGGTTTAGTTCATTTCAAATTATTTTTCTAAAATCACTTACATGCTATGGAACTCGTCAATATTGTTCTGAAGATTGGTGATGGTGTTCTCAACAAATGATCAAACATTTTTTTACATAAATTTTATTAAACAAACAATATTTTTGTACCAATGTTCAGGGACAGCAGACTGGTGATTGGTTGATGCAATTTTGGGTTGGAAATAATTTGCTATCACTTAAGGAACTTTTCCTTTCATTCTTAAATACCATTGTGCCATCAGGAACAAATGAGAAAGTGACTAATTTCCCAGCATTAATAACAATAATAATTGAAGGGGAAAAATAATGTTGGACACATAAAAATAGTTATTTTGTTATACCAGATAGTTTTTTTTTATAGACAGTTGGTACTGGGACTTAACATCTATTTCCACCTCCCCTTCCATTATCAAAGTTTTATTACAGTTTCGTTTGTATTTTGGCCTGAAGACTATTAAGTTGTTAAGTATTTTCTATAGATCATAAATTATATATTAACAAAGTAAGTGTGCATGTTTTTCACAAAGATACTGTAACAGCTTGAAGAATAAAAAACTTAGTAACAATGCTGTTCAGTTATGTTTTAACCAAGCAAGATGGTAGGTACTGCATTTGTGTTATTGAAAATAATTGAGAGTTCTAGAAATATAAGAGTATATCTCCCAGTCGTAGGACTAAAAAATGTTTTTTTGTGTGAGTATCTATGAGTACCAACCCATGAGTACTCGTGCATTTATCTTTGTAATTATGTAGTACATCTCCCTAAATAGTCTTAACATAATTTATTTTCTGTAAATATATAATATGATTTGTAATAGAATTTTCATTTCATAACATGTTTTTAAATAAGTACCTAAACTCATAAGTTTTTTTTATGCTAATAGCAAGTTAGGGCACATGGCAATAGTTTATAAAATTTTGATAAGTTATGTTCTGGTGATCTTTGTACTCTGCTCAAAATGTTTCACACCATGTAAACATGTCATCATTTTATTTATATTATAATATACTTATGTAAGTATCTTAAGATTATGTAAAATATTATTTTAATTGATAACATGTATTATTTGATGTATGTTTAATTGTAAAACTTGGCTTGTCCAATACCATTGTGTATATTTCACTATACAGGAATAATCTGGATTTGATGCAAATAAACAAAATAGCAAACCAAAACCTAACTGAATTAGCCCTCATTTCCTGCTCCTAAGACTGTTCAAGCACGTATTTAATCACACACATTATGTCTCGTGCATGATTACAGCTCACTCTCATTGAATGCATAAAAAAATTATTTAGAAGAATACACAACACACATTCATTCCACAAATGATACATTTGACAGACTGTGTAATAGCATGCCATGAAGGATGATATCTACACAATTTTTCAAGAAGTTTACATATATGGATTTTAAAATATTTATTTGTACTTACTTGCTATTAAGTTACGTAATTCCATTAGTTATATTAAAATCCCTACACTGCAAATTAGAGTTACTGGACATTACATACTGAACATTGACTTGTGAGAGTAATGCAATACGCTGTGTTTTTGTACCAATCTTCAGCGGGGAAAACTTTTTCAGTTCAGTTAAAATTTATTGTTCAAAAGAGCAGTTACCGTTACATGCTATAGAACTGGTCTATTTTTCTGAAATTCGGTGGTGGTGTTCCTGATTTGGTGGTAATGCTAAAGTGCATAACTTAGTATAGTATTATGGGCATGGTCATAATTTCAACCTTTCTCATTATTCAAACAATAGTCGCAAATGATTTAGCATTGTTTGTTAATTTGTTATACATTTGTTTTACAGACAATATTTTGTACCTATGTGTGGTGACTGTGTACTAGTGATGAGTTGATGTAGTTATGGGTCAGAAATTATTTTAAAACACTTTAAGTAACTTTTCCTTTCAGCTTTAAATACCACTCTGACATGAACAAATAAGTTAGTAACAATTTTGCCCTGCATTAATTGTAGAGGGGGAAAATAGTGTTAGGTGCATCAGAATATTTTTTTGCTCCAGATATGGTTTTTTATTACCAGTTAGTACTGCAAAATAACTGCACTTCCTAGGTGTATTTCCACCTTTCCCCTTCCATTTTGTAAAATTTTTACAGTTTCCTTTGTATTTTCGGTTAAAGACCATTAAGATGTTTAAGATTTTCTGTAGATCATAAATTATATATTAACCAAGTAGTATGTATAAATGCGTGACAAAGGCCACTAGGAAACTAATTACGTATTAAAAATAAGACAGACATACATATACAGATCGGTACTTGTAGAAACTAAACACGCACACAGTTTGGTTTACATTTTTGTGCGGAAGCGCGGTCGCAATGGTTTTGCTAGCTTAAGCGAGCTTCATCTGTTGAGTACCTAAATTTGTTGTACAAACTGTGTGTTTTTGCTTTCTACAAGTACCAATCTGTGAGTACTTGTGTGTCTGTCTTATTTTTATTATGAAAGTAGTATGTTTGTTTTTCATGAAGATATTGTGACTGCTTGGAAAAAAGAAATCCTAGGTAACAACATACCTAGTCATCGTTGAAACAAGCAAACTGCATCTGTGTTATTGAAACTATACTGAAGTTCCTTTATTATGTCTTGATTTTCAAAAGTGAAAAGGTTATGAAATGGGAGGAAATGTGTTATCTCAATATATGCAAAATACAATCTAAATATAATGAAATGAAGTACGATGTTAAAAGGTTGCAGTGAATGCCAAATCTAAAACAGTAAGGGAAACTGTTAAGTCCAGGAAAATAGCTGGCGGATTGTAAGAACAATTTATTTGTGTCACTCTGCTTCCCAAAGGGTCACACTGAGTCAATGAACAAAATTTTTAAACCTTGCACCCACATGCTTGCACCTACAAATTTTGAAGAAATCTTAATACTTTTTTTACAGCTGCATTCTTACTTATAAGTGTTTTAAAAACAAACATTAATGTTGATTATTAATATTATTTTTCCATTCTTTATCACATTACTAGGTAAGTTTTATAATTCTACTTTTTCTGATCAACCAGGCATTCTAGGTGGTGGTGGTCTGGAGCTAAACATTTTTGGGGACCTAATTTGGACAAAATGTACTTTGGGTGGCAGCTTAGATAAAAAACGTAATAAATATTTGGTATAAAAATTACAAGTTCAGAAGAAGAGTGCGGGAAAAGTAGGGCGAATGCTTGCCACCGGGCACTTCTGTACCCAATTGCAGCTATGATAATAATAATAATAATAATCCACAGCCTGGAACACTCCCCGGCATTCATTTGCTGATCATCCAAAGTACTACAAATAAGAGGAATGGAGGAATGAAATGGCCTGTAGCCACTGTTAAACAATTTTTTACTAGGCAAACTTTTCACTGCAATTTTATTTTGCGACATAGTTTAAGCTCTTGTTATAATTAGTTTCACAGAAATTGGTACTTTTACACAAACTGTTACTTTATTTTCGTAGCGGAAATTTTGTATATAGGAGAGTTATTAGACTACTGTGTCTAATTAAACACTACATATATAACTCCCGGAAAAAAAGCATTAAAATATTAGCATTACGAATCACGATTTTCAATAGCGCGTAGTTGACCGACGTTATAAAGTTATGAAAATAATCTTTCAAAACAATAACAAACATAACCTATCAAACATCAACATTAGCCATTTTCTTGAACTGTGCACATAAATTCTTTATAACGTTGGAAAAATGTTTTGTAATACCTACATCTCTCATCGAGTTTTTAAAAAAAGCTGCCAAGTATGTGTAATTATCATTTAAATGCAATTAACTAAAAAAAGTTCATAAAGCACAATGTTAAAACCGGACCACTGTCTTGTGGCGACAACGGCAGTTTTATGAACTAAATCCGTCAATAAGGGGGTCAAGAAAATACGCTTGTGTCCAGACCTGGTTTCTAAGACCGTGGTCGTGTGTGAATTTTGACGAGTCGTGTGCGAACCATATGATGACTTAAGACTTAACAGAAATGGTTATATTTTATATTTTTCGTTAAGACTTAAGGGAAGCGACCAATCACAACAAACCGGAACCTTTCAACCGGAAGTTTATGTCTTATTATTGGACCGAGCGAGGCAGTATTTTGGGTTAGAATTCGTATATTTGTCATTTGTAATCATCATCCATTTCGAAAAATAGATATCCCATTTGTCAATAACCTATTTCAAACCTGCTTCTCCGTTTCGAACAATGGCCGACCATGTGTTTTGTGCTGTGATTGGTTAGAATTAACGACTTCTATGTCAATCATAAACTGGAAAATGTAGTTTTGACTTAATCGTGTGCTCGATGTTAAGTTATAATTCTTAAGGAAATCTATCGTAAACCCAGCTTAAGATGTTGGAAGAACTGTGTTTTTGTTTGAAATTATGGGTATTGAAATACATGCTCTATTTTGTATGGTTCTGTACGTATGGATCCACACCTTTACTTGTGTGTCCTTCACCTTCATATATTAACTGTTTATTCTTTTCCTGAGCACATTACATATGAAAGGTTTGTGAACAAATGTAAATACTGCTTTGTTAGCAGACTAGTGATTCAAATTTTCTACTTGCTCATATATTTGTTAAGCTGCTTTCTTTTTGTGGGTATGGTCATTGGAAATAAACAGTGCAGAGAGTTAATTTGCATATCATTTTAAAATAAGTACTTTTTTTTTAATTTGCCTCAAGTTCCTGAGACTAGTGTTCGCAAGCCTTTTTTTTCTCGGCTCCTTTTTGATATTTATAATATTACACAATTTAAATTAAAAATCTTGTTAATAACCTACGTTTAAAATGAAACGGACGCTAATTTAATACATGTAATTAATATTAAGATATTTTTGTATATATGATCCAGGACTGTCAAAAGCATATAAAGTTAAATCATAATATTGCACTTCTTTGCTTGGAATATTTATATCACTTAACATTCATTTGTGTACAGATTATTTGTACGTAACTTAGTATACGAAAACGTATATTTTAAAACAAAGCATCAAGTAAGTACAATCATTGCTCTAAAAACAGAATACTGACAAAAATACAACTAAACGTTGTGTTTTTCGTTCCACTTTATTATAGACTGTGTTGTTCTGATTATACATATCTTAAACATAAATAAAGCTGTTACAAAAAAGTATTACAATATTTTTTTTCCAAAAATAGGGTTTTGAAAGTCACTTCAAAAAATACAAGAAACTACAGGTAATTAATAGTCAAGTTGCCTTTAATTGGGTATTGTGGACTTAGAAACATAGTCAGTTTATCTCGATTAGTTAGAATATTTATTATTTTATTTATGGTATAAACAAATTACAAAAAAGGCTAGGTAGGTTTATTACTAACTAATAGTCTACATGTGTACCGTGTTAGATGAAATTTGGGGAAATAGTTCCTAATAACATTTCAAATAACATTTTAAAATAATAAACTCGAAATGATCAAAATGTATACTAATCAAGACACCTTACTAAAAACTATGTGTGGTACAAATTTTATGACATGCTGAAAAAATGGTTTCTGTAATATGGTTTTGTAGCGAAAAAAAAATTAGAATTGGCCGTCATTTTGGAATATATTAACTTAATTTGAATTAAGTACATAGAGATGAGAGGTGACCTAACTAGTATGTGTTACAAGTTTGAAGAAATTCGATACACACGCAAACTCATAAAATACCCTGACAACTTTTTTTCCTGAAAAAAAATTTGCGGGGAACATTTGAACATTTTTAGTACGGCCTATGCGATATAGAATATAGGGAAACTGTTCGTGGCACTACTGATTCCGGCGCAATACTATCTACAGTAAAATATTTCCTACTGAAGACTTGACAGAAGATGATTATGTTTTGCTCTTTCTACATTTTTTTTTCTATTTCCTCTCTAAAACCACTTGAATCACTGCTTTTATTCATTCAGCTTATTTGTTTGTATTTTTATAGCTGCCAATTTGGACAACCAAAAATTCGACATAAATAGAAACAGGTATGGAGGCCATACATTTGTGCGCCGAACGAGTTCTATGAATGCGGTTTCAACTTTCTCCACCGTTCTGCCGGTAAGTTTACCGAGAAATTACATAGGAGCGGGACAAGAACCAATGATCACTCAGTGTGCAAGTAGCCTACATTAATGTGATCGGTACTTATGCATCAAAGTCTCGACAGAAACTGACGGTCATATATAATAAACAAACGTGTTAGTTAACAGGCCTAATTTACTACCCACATTAGTAATGTGAGAAGTGATATGAAATTATTACACACAGTGTACAGTTAAACTCCAGGTCCTGCCTGATGAAATATTTGCAACTAGCTGAAGAGCCCAGCGTTGCCCGGGCTAAACACATCGTGAAGAGACTTCTTGTAGGCCGATGGGGATAATTATTTTCGAAATATCATGAGACAGTACATATTATGTACTGAAATTTGGCTTTAAGGGGTGTGGGGATGTTTTTCCGAAATCTCACGTAGACGTTGACCTTCCTCGTTTTTCAAATGTCAAGTGTCAAAATATCATCGAGATAGGAGTAAAACGGTAGATTTTTGTAAGAAAGAAACAAAAATATACTTATATATATATATATATAACGCCACCACAATCCCCCCTCCCATATAGTTTTTGGGAAACCACGTTCTTAGTTGATGTCTTTGTAATATAAGGGACATCCCTGCCGAGTTTTAATTATGTAAGGCACATAGATACTTGAAAGAAAAAAAAGGAATTTTGATTTTTAACCTTCCTTTGGGAGCTGATTTTCGTAAGATCTTTTCTTAGCGGGTAGTCACTTAGCAAAAGGAATACGAGTACCAAATTTAAAGTATGTCGGTTCAATGCTTCCGGAGATGAAACATAGAGAATAAAATACTTGACTCAGTATAAAATATTACATGGACAAAGCAATATTAATACATTAATTCCACATATACTCGTTACTATGAAAGTGTAAGTTTTATTCTTTATGAAAACCATAATTAATTAACAATACGAAAAATCAAAGCTGAAGTACCAGGCGTTGCCCAGGCTAAACACATCATAATATAAGGAACATAAATACCAAGTTTCAAGTCTGTAAGACATAAATTTGAAAAACGGGAAATGCCAATTTTAAAGTCCCATTGATTTCACAGTCTCGGCGCATCAAGGCTACGCATCAGAAAAACCGGGACGCCAATCTTCAACTTCTTTTTGTGGTAAGGCATCAGGTAACCCATAGGAAAGACGTGATGCACCAAACGAAAGCGCGTTACAAATTAAAGGCAACGCCATCTATTGACAAATTTCTAAACGAAACTGTTATTAGTGCCTTTAGTTCGTTAGCAGCCGCGAGCACGGCCTTAGAACTACAGGTCTGGACACTTGTCTATCTTGCCATGCATTCAACTTGACCCCCTTATTGACTGATTTAGTTCATGAAACGGCCGCTGGCGCCACAAGACAGTGGTCCGGTTTTAGCGTGTTGACAATAGGAATTATTTTAAATAAATCAGAAGTACTCGTTTGTCAAGAAGGGTAGTTGTTTTATATTTTTGACGTTTATTATTTATAATAAAAAAGTTATGTATGCGCATAAAACTGAACATTGAAGTGTGCAAGTTTTGAGTAATGTTGATTTTTCTGTTTGGGGCGGGATGGTGGAGAGGTTATTGGAGGCAGTTTTTGAAGTAATGTGAACCTTCTAATTTTTTTTAACCAAGTTCAAATAATTCATCGTGCTGTAAAATGCCAAATCGCTGCGTTGCTCCAGGTTGTAAAACAAATTACAACAGTTAATTTGACAAGTGTCATGTGTTCAGTGCACCCAAACATAAACAACGCCGATTGTTGTGGCAGGCAGCAATTCCGAGGAAGGACTTTATATTAAAAAGCAGTCATTTCGTATGCGAGAAACATTTCATCGAAGCTGCATTGCACACATAAGTATTGTGTAATTATTTCTTGCTGATTTGTGCACATGTAATATATCTATACATATTTATGTATTGTTATGAAAGTTAAATTCTAGTGAGTTTATTTGTCTATAGTTTCTGTAAACGAGTTATTTTATCTATTGGTTCAGTTTTTCCTTCGCAATATTTTGTTTGGTATATTTATCAAACCACTTGAAAAATGTACATGAAAATGTTGTCTCATGATTATCATAAAAATGAACACTTTAAAAATTGATACTCAGTACACTAGCTAAATTGTACTTTTTATTCAAAATAACATAGTACTTTGGTTGCAAATAATAGGGTAATTTGAGCTACTAACAGTTATTTAGTGATAAGTCGACTGTTTCCACAGTTGCATAATACCTTGAGGGCTGTCAAAATAGTGGCAAGTAGGCTATACATATAGGTTTATTATGTTTTTTCGTAGAAAAGTTACTATGTATAAAGAATTCAATAGAGGGATTGTCTATCATCTGCATTCTCCTGGATCGGTTCTGTTGTGCTTAGATACCTACGTAGAAAGATGTTGAGATGACCCTTTGTTCATTATTAAATGAGAATACTCACCAATTTAATAGTAATGCACTGTTGTAGGTTTTTTTTTGTTGTGGATGTTTGTTAGAATTAATTGATGTTTTTGCACAGAAAATATGTCATTTGCAAATATACATTTGAGGCTGTTTTAGTTGTATATTTGCAAAAAATGAACTGATGCACTAAAATATCAGTTCAAAAGAAGTTTTTTTTATGAAATTAAAAATCTGTTATTAATGATGATAGATATTGAACTATCTGAATTTTTAAACCTTTATGAAGTAGGTAGTGATGTAGTTGAACATTAAAATGTTTTAAAAATTCATAAAGCTAAGTAGGGTTCATGGGTATTGAAGGGTTTATTCTTCCTGTAAATAGTTAATCTGCTTTCTCTGTATTTTAAATTTCACACAAATTATTGAGCATAATATTTAATATTTTTATAATAATTTTGTAAACAGACTGATTTCTTGTACTTAAGTTCGGCAGGAAAAATTGGTTTAGTTCATTTCAAATTATTGTTCTAAAATCACTTACATGCTATGGAACTCGTCAATATTGTTCTGAAGATTGGTGATTGTGTTCTCGACAAATGATCTAACATTTTTTTACATAAATTTTATTAAACAAACAATATTTTTGTACCAATGTTCAGGGACAGCAGACTGGTGATTGGTTGATGCAATTTTGGGTTGGAAATAATTTCCTATCACTTAAGGAACTTTTCCTTTCATTCTTAGATACCATTGTGCCATCAGGAACAAATAAGAAAGTGACTAATTTCCCAGCATTAATAACAATAATAATTGAAGGAGAAAAATAATGTTGGACACATCAAAATACAGTAGAACCCTGTTATAATGTTCCTGCATATAATGTTTTCCTGCTTATAATGTCATATTTTTAAAGTCCCAATATTTCCCCGACAAGGACAATGTATTTATTTCCTGCATATAACATTCATAAACAGTGTAATTTCCTGCTTATAATGTTTGCTTTCTAACATTCAATAAATGGGGCAAATATGTTTTAAAACCAAATTATTCCAACACTTTCAATAAAAAGTTTCCTTTATGTATGTTTATGTTGACAATCACTGCCATACAATACATGAAGTTTGTTAAAATACAATTTTATGCAATATACTGAAGGTACACAATGTTCATAGTTACGTGTCAGTTGGCACCCTTAGTCAACTCTTCTCTGCCTTGCCATTGCAGTGGGTATTCAGATGCACGTACATAGTCCTACGATATTTAAGTTGCCAACCATTGAGCGAGGGCATAACTAAAAGTGTTTTCTATTGCCTACAAATAATTTTTTTTTTTTATTCATACGTAGGAATCCCAAAATCAAACATTTTCAGGTGGCGAAGGAGTAGGCGTTCTCACTCTTAATGTTGTCATCATGAATCGTGAGACAATTTTACAAAAAATGTGGCAGTGTATCTTTGAAGACAAACAAAATTTAACCAGGGAACAAGATGAAGTTGAAAAATTGTTGGCTTGTTTCAGAAAATTCATGTATCAAGTATAATATCTTTGGTTTTAACATTAAAGTTGTTTACATAGCTTTGGTACAAAGCTCGAACATTGTTATGTGCTAAATTGAGATTTCCTGCTTATAACGTTTTCCTGCTTATGTTTTTTTTGTTGTGCTCCCTTGAAAAACATTATAACAGGGTTCTACTGTAGGTATTTTGTTGTACCAGATACAGTTTTTTTTATAGACAGTTGGTACTGGGACTTACATGTATTTCCACCTCCCCTTCCATTATCAAAGTTTTATTACAGTTTAGTTTGTATTTTGGCCTGAAGACTATTAAGATGTTAAGTATTTTCTATAGATCATAAATTATATATTAACAAAGTAAGTGTGCATGTTTTTCATAAAGATATTGTAATAGCTTGAAGAATAAAAAGCTTAGTAACAATGCTGTTCAGTTATATTTTAACCAAGCAAGATGGTAGGTACTGCATTTGTGTTATTGAAAATAATTGAGAGTTCTAGAAATATAAGAGTACATACATCTCCCAGTCGTAGGACAAAAAAATGTTTTTTGTGTGTGTATCTATGAGTACCAACCCATGAGTACTCGTGCATTTATCTTTGTATATATGTAGTACATCTCCCTAAATAGTCTTAACATCATTTATTTTCTGTAAATATATAATATGATTTGTAATAAAATTTTCATTTCATAACATGTTTTTAAATAAGTACCTAAACTCATAAGTTTTTTATGCTAATAGAAAGTTAGGGCACATGGTAATAGTTTATAAAATTTTGATAAGTTATGTTCTGCTGATCTTTGTACTCTGCTCAAAATGTTTCACACCATGTAAACATGTCATCATTTTATTTATATTATAATATACTTATGTAAGTATCTTAAGATTATGTAAAATATTATTTTAATTGATAACATGTATTATTTGATGTATTTTTAATTGTAAAAAGTGGCTTGTCCAATACCATTGTGTATATTTCACTATACAGGAATAATCTGGATTGGATGCAAATAAACAAAATAGCAAACCAAAACCTAACTGAATTAGCCCTTTTCCTGCTCCTAAGACTGTTCAAGCACGTGTTTAATCACACACATAATGTCTCGTGCATGATTACAGCTCACTCTCATTGTATGCATAAAAAAAATTATTTAGAAGAATACACAACACTTATTCTTTCCACAAATGATACATTTGACAGACTGTGTAATAGCATGCCATGAAGGAAGATATCTACATAATATTTCAAGATTTTGTTGTACCAGTTGTATATGTAATTCCATTAGTTATATTAAAATCCCTACATTGCAAATTAAAGAGTTACTGGACATTACATACTGAACATTGACAAGGGTACCTATTCACTTGTGAGAGTAATGCAATACACTGTATTTTTGTACCAATGATCAGCAGGGAAAACTTTTTCAGTTCAGTTAAAATTTATTTTTCAAAAGAGCAGTTACCGTTACATTCTATAGAACTGGTCTATTTTTCTGAAATTCGGTGGTGGTGTTCCTGATTTGGTGGTATTGCGAAAGTGCATAACTTAGTATAGTATTATGGGTATGGTCATAATTTCAACCTTTCTCATTATTCAAACAATAGTCGCAAATGATTTAGCATTGTTTGTTAATTTGTTATAAATTTGTTTTACAGACAATATTTTGTACCTATGTGTGGTGACTGTGGATTTGGAATGATTTGATGTAATTATGGGTCAGAAATTATTTCAAAACACTTAAGTAACTTTTCCTTTCAGTTTTAAATACCACTCTGACATGAACAAATAATTTAGTGACAATTTTGCCCTGCATTAATTGTAGAGGGGGAAAATAGTGTTAAGTGCATCAGAATATTTTGTTGCTCCAGATATGGTTTTTTATTCCCAGTTAGTACAAAAAAATAACTGCACTTCCTAGGTGTATTTCCACCTTTCCCCTTCCATTTTGTAAAATTTTTACAGTTTCCTTTGTATTTTCGGTTAAAGACCATTAAGATGTTTAATATTTTCTGTAGGTCATAAATTATATATTAACCAAGTAGTATGTATAACTGTGTGACAAAGGCCACTAGGAAATAATTACGTATTAAAAATAAGACAAACATACAGATACAGATCGGTACTTGTAGAAAGTAAACACACGCACACAGTTCGGATGACATTTTTGTGCGGAAGCGCGGTCGCAATGGTTTTGCTAACTTAAGCAAGCTTCATCTGTTGAGTAAATGTGTCGTACAAACTGTGTGTTTTTGCTTTCTACAAGTACCGATCTGTGAGTACTTGTGTGTCTGTCTTATTTTTATTATGAAAGTAGTATGTTTGTTTTTCATGAAGATATTGTGACTGCTTGGAAAAAAGAAATCCTAGGTAACAACATACCTAGTCATCGTTGAAACAAGCAAACTGCATCTGTATTATTGAAACTATACTGAAGTTCCTTTATTATGTCTTGATTATCAATAGTGAAAAGGTTATGGAATGGGAGGAAATGTGTTATCTCAATATATGCAAAATACAATATAAATATAATGAAATGAAGTACGATGTTAAAAGGTTGCAGTGAATGCAAAATCTAAAACAGTAAGGACAACTGTTAAGTCCAGGATAATAGCTGGCGGAGTGTAAGAACAATTTATTAGTGTCACTCTGCTTCCCAAAGGGTCACACTAAGTCAATGAACAAAATTTTTAAACCTTCCACCCACATGCTTGCACCTACAAATTTTGGAGAAATCTTAATAGCTTTTTTTACAGCTGCATTCTGACTTATAAGTGTTTTAAAAACAAACATCAATGTTGATTATTAATATTATTTTTCCATTCTTTATCACATTACTTGGTAAGTTTTCAAATTCTACTTTTTCTGATCAACCAGGCATTCTAGGTGGTGGTGGTCGTCTGGAGCTAAACATTTTTGGGGACCTAATTTGGACAAAAAGTACTTTGGGTGGCAGCTTAGATAAAAACGTAATAAATATTTGGTATAAAAATTATAAGTTCAGAAGAAGAGTGCGGGAAAAGTAGGGAGAATGCTTGCCACCGGGCACTTCTGTACCCAATTGCAGCTATGATGATGATGATAATAATAATAATCCACAGCTTGCAACACTCCCCGGCATTCATTTGCTGATCATCCAAAGTACTACAAATAAGAGAAATGGTTGAATGGAATGGCCTGTAGCAACTGTTAAACAATTTTTTCCTAGGCAAACTTTTCACTGCACTTTTATTTTGCGACATAGTTTAAGCTCTTGTTATAGTTAGTTTCACAGAAATTGATACTTTTACACAAACTGTTACTTTATTTTCGTAGCTTGGCGTAGTCAGTTAGCGGAAATTTTGTACATAGGAGAGTTATTAGACTACTGTGTCTAATTAAACACTATATATATATATATAACTCCCCGAAAAAAGCATTAAAATATTAGCATTATGAATCACGATTTTCAATAGCGCGTAGTTGACCGACGTTATTAAATTATGAAAATAATCTTTCAAAACAATAACAAACATAATCTATCACACATCAACATAAGCCATTTTCTTGACATTTGCACATAAATTCTTTATAACGTTGGAAAAATGTTTTATAATACCTACATCTCTCCTCGAGTTTTTTTAAAAAAAGCTGCAAAGTATGTGTAACTATCATTTAAATGCAATTAACTAAAAAAAGGTCATAAAGCACAATGTTAAAACCGGACCACTGTCTTGTGGCGCCAACGGCAGTTTCATGAACTAAATCAGTCAATAAGGGGGTCAAGAAAATACGCTTGTGTCCAGACCTGGTTTCTAAGGCCGTGGCCGCGAGTTTAACAAAACGGATGTGTTTCGCAAAGAGAAGGATATGAAGTTGCATAGAAAAATCGACACAACTCACTGTTTATAATAAAAATAGTCGTTAAGTTTTCTTAAATTCAATAGCTGGCTCCTCTCCTAGTTTCCATAATCGAACCGAGTTGTAATCTCTGTAATAACCTCACTGTCGAGATGAAAATCCCCACGAATGCTTAAATTTGCTATCCCAATTTTTCTAACATGCAAGAAATACTAAAATAGGAAAAATAAAATCTGTTACATATTTTTTTAAAGTGTTTTCAAGTATTTTAGTAACATTGTACATATATAAACAACGAATTCGGTATGAAAGTGTTTGCAAGCCGCGAGGCGCCGTGCGCTCTTGCGCTGGAGGCAGGTCGGTTTAGAAATCCATTGTACATGAACAGCCTTGCTGAACGCAGCCAGTCGAATGATTCTACGCGCATCTTCTGCGCAACTTTTTCCTCCCCTACTTTCCTCCCCTCACCCTGCTCGCGGCCGCTGCATTTTGGCCGATTTCGGCTCCGCCTACAAGGCTCCACAGCCACGTGTTGGCTCGCGCGCTTGCCTCAAAAATTTTACTAGGACGACTGACCAGGGAGTGGGTGTGTGCTATCTATGTTTAAATGAGAACGAACGCCAGCATCCCTTTTCTGTATGGATAGAAGTTTTTTTTTTTACGTGAAACATCTTAGCACTCGGTATACGGCTTTTGGAGGGAGTAAACTCGGGAATGTAACGGAAATGTGTGACTACGGTGCTGCCATTTGTGAAGGATGGCGCGAACCAAAGTTCTCAAAATCAAATGGAAACTTTGTAGTATTAACTGTTAAATGAATTTTAACAAGATGTGCAATATTTTAATAAAATCCCTTTGTCTAAAATAAGATCGGGATTAGAATTTTTTAACGTCTTTTTCGCTTATTTCATTATATAGTTTCAAATTTAGGTCCGCTGACAAAATAATTCAATAGTCGACGTACCTACACCTGCAGTTACGGTGTGATTCGCATCCAGAAATGTTTTTTGAAAACACAACAAGCGTATAGTTATCATGCACGGCATTATTTCTGCATTAAATTTTGAGTCCGAGTTTCATAAATTTACTTGGGGTAAACACCACTGTTAATATTGCTATTGAAGATAAACTGAAGGATGGGAGCATGAGCCCGAGAACACCTTTTATTATGAAATTTTGAATACCATCTGGAACTGTTGACATTGTATATTTCAAGGATTTGATTCCCCAAAGTACAAGATTCTCAGTATTTCTTTTCATTTTTTTTTACATTTTCATGTCTGTGTTTTTTGATGTTTTTGCCTGAGTACAAAATCATATAGGTGATGATCTGTAACTCAAATTAGTTGTTGACCAGCATTTAATGCTGTGAATGATAAATTTCTGAAATGATTTTATTACTTTTAGGAGTGACCAGGCCTCTTTACCAACTTGGCTATGTCGCCACCAGTCACAGTTTCTAGTGTCATTCAAATCCACAAGATGTTACCAGCACATTCACACCTTACGGTGTCTACAAGTAACTCTGCGATTCCATTTCATTACTTTTTCAGGTCATTTTTATATATAACAAGCTAAATTTAACACAATACGAAATACGTCTACTGTTTGTGGGAACATACCGATTTTTATGTGAATAGGTTATAATCCTTTTTAGAGATAATCTCCACTTAGCTATTTAATTTTAATGTGTAACTATAAACTGAAGGCATAAACAATACCTGCAAGTTAGCAAGTTCTTCTTCTAGCAACATTCCTGTTTATCTCTTGACTTTTTCATGACCAGTCCTTTGATTTTGTTACTTCGTGTGACTTTCATAACCTGACAACACCCTGCATTGATATGAATATGCAGTAGTGGCCCTAGACTTTGCAGGGCCTTGGGCTATTTACTTATAGGACCTCCCCTGGAAAATTTGAAAAATTTACTCTTTCAAACATGTTTAACCCAGCTTGGAACTTAAATTTTGACGATGGTTTTGATAATTTATCTTAAGATATTGTGATATTCTTTCCTGGTAAATTATCCTTGGGACAGTTTTATAAATGCTTAAAATATAATCACATCATCATACATGATAGCAAAATCTTTGAAAGTTTTTTTTTTTAATATGAAATCGTGTATTGAAATAGGTACTGATCAGCACATTAAGTTACAAGATAAAAATCAATTATTTTTATTTTTCCCATTAATGTCCATATATTTAAAACTTAACCAGACAAACATAACAAGAATAAATAATAATGAAAAGCCCCGATAGGTGATTGTCCCAGGGCAACTGCCCGGCTTGCCCCGCCCTGGAGCCGTCCCTGAGAGTACACAGTGACCTGAAAGACCATGTGACGTCTCTAGTTGGCTGCCTAATTACGAGGATATCTACTACTCCTCACCAGAACAACAGGCACCGAGCATCGGCAGCCGGCTGCATCCAGCAAAATTACAAGCTAATGGCTGCATCGTTAATTGGGCAGTACGAGCCAGCAGCACCAATAGTATTTATTTTTGTTCAGGACCCAGTCATGGGAGGGGCATGCATTTTTTACTGTAGCTATTTCTTTCTCAACACTTATTTAGCTATAAAAAATTCAATTAGGTAAATAACCTGTCCATTTCAAATCACATAATCTATTTTTCTCTATGGTTTCATATTTTAAGAATCTACTTAAAAGCATGTTCATCCAATCTGTTAATCATATAAAATTTTAAAACTTAAAAGTAGATAAAATTTTTTACAATACAGTTTTTGTTTTGCATTTGTTTGATGTGGAATTAATGTGAAATTTAAATTTAAAATGGAAAGTAGGGGGGGAAATGCCCTCTGTACCACCCCCTTAAATATGCCCTTCTACTGTATCAAGCAATAAACAAAAGGGATAAATTTCATACCCAAGGACCACAATGGGAGCCTCTTACAACAGGCTACATGCAGCAATATTACAAAATAATAAACTGAGAATGAAGAAACACAAAATACACGCCACACAAATATGAAGTCTGTGTTTTAGCGAGATCAAAATTTTGATGGGTAACAGGTGTAACACACAAAAATTTTTAATTATTAAGAAATGCTTGATTCAGGATATATTTAATGTTAACAACAAATATCAGACATACAATGAAATGTACATCAAAACAATCAAAATTCTTTGACAACATATAAACTACAAAACCATTAAAAAGAAACTTAAAATTTTACATGACTTTTATCAAGTTCATCACAATACTAGATCTTTATTTAGTCTTGCTTGTAAGTAGTATTTGGTAGCTCATCAAAAATAAAAGTCCCATGCTATTTTTAAACCAACCACAAATTTTTATAGAGTTCTTTTTACAACTAAAATATCCAGGACCACATGTATACATACCAACAAAAATAAAAATTAAACAGTTTCACACAATCGGATGTGATGTTGCATACAAAATCACACCAACGCATAAATACCTTAGTATATTATCAAGTTAAGTATTCAGGGTGGTTAACTATTCATAAACTATTCAACCAAACATTATATACTAACCAGTATTAAACATATAAAACCATTTTTCAGTCCAAAACTCTATCAGTTAATTAATACATCTGTGCAAATTCACAGAAACTAAGCCGATATCACAACTGAACCAAGGTACAATAATAAAAAAAAAACCTATAAAAATAAAACTTGCATTTATGTACTTATTCAAAAATGTCTTTTTCATGATTTTTGCTGCAAGACTGTAAAAAAAAATATTCTTTTGGCATTACATATAACAAAACCAAGAGCATAGATAGCTGTATCTAAATGACAGTCCAAGAGAAAAAAATTGTAACTTTTGAAATATGGTGTTTTAAAAGGATAGCAAAATATTGATGTGGGAAGGGGGGAGAAGTACCAAAAATCACAGGCAGGCAGAGGTTTTTGGCATGATTTGCTACAAAAAAGATGATGGCGGTGGTGGGTTAAGGATAATATCACATCAATGACATTAAACATCAATGAGGGGTGAAATGATTAAAATGGAGCAGCGACAGAATCAATTTGAAGGAAGAAATAAAATAAAGAACTCTGAAAAAACCCATTGACTAACTTAACAAGATGTCCCAGTAATGGTACTCTAATCACAGTGCTATTATCTTATTATCCAATGCCCTAGTGGATACCTATGCAATTCCAACTCTTGAAGAAAAAAATCACCTTTAAAGTTAACAAACATATTAAGATGCACTTCCTCTAATCCAGTATTTATAAGTTCGTAAAATTTCATTGCCAAACCAAGCCAAAGACCATAACTACAGCAACATTATTTACGTTAGTGAAGCAAGTAAGTATGCAAAAAAATCAGCTAAAGAACAAAATTTTTTGAAACATATTTCATAAAAAATTTGAGAAATTCTTATTGATAAGCAGAATAGTTTAATCATGTTATAAATGGCATAAACCAGTTTTTAAGCAGCAGGCACTTTCAAGATGATAAGCTAAAAGGAGGCTGTTATTAATGGTTAATGAACTTGGTGGAACAAGTAGATAATGAAGGAATAAAAATACAATAAAAAAGGAACAACACTAAAGCAAAGTGTTTGAATTTTTATGAAGGAAAAAGTATGAAGCTTAATGCAAGTATCAAATATACCTACTTGTTCAATTAAATCAGTTAACATTTTTTATATTGCAATATTCCTAATTTTCAAAATAGGATATTGTAGAAGTTAGGTTGTCTGGCCCACTAAAAACATTTTCTGAACTCTGTCTAGCATACAATTCTAACACTTATTATGGTTTGATTCTTTCATAAACTAAAGCTTAATTTTAAAATAATACTAATGTTATTTTAAAAACTCACTTCAACCTGTGCCTATTCAAATCCCAGTGAAAAATTATACACTATAGACTATATAATAGTTCAGTAGAAAGAACTTTCATTATTAAGTACAAAAATTGAGTTCTTATTGTCAATGATGTACAAGGTTTTACTAATGTAATGGATAATAAAATATGAAATAGACAAAACATCTTACAACATACTCAGTATCATCTGATAAAAATATTCTATATACTATATCTGAGACTAAATATCCTCTCTACATATTTTCATGTTCCAACCAAAATTACAAAAAAAAAATCTTATAATTTTTTTCTCTTTTAAAATATAAAAATTTTAATTTTTTTTGCAAATACTCTAAAATGCAGTACATACAGCAGATAAAACAGTACATTTGGCATTTCACTGTGATATGGCATAAAATGATAAAATGCTATTAAATATACATTATCTCATCTGAGACTTACGGATTAAATTTAAATATTATTATCCTTTTTAATAACTCTGTTTTTACAATTCACACAATGGTTTTAATTAATTTAAGTAGACTAGGGCAACACAATTTCCAGAGCTAACCAAGCGATACTTATCCTTAACAAGTATTTATATATATATGGCACATTAAAATACCTTCCCCATAAAAAAAAATATAATCCACAATTTCAACCAAATTATACAAAAATCTATGAAAACAAAATCCATGCAGTCATTCTGACACATTTTTTATGAACTTAAAAGGTAGATAAGCAAACCTCCATGGTTCATCAGGGTACCAAAACATGATTCATAAAAACATCTTTTCAAGCAAAATAGGTACTTATTTTAGGCACAAAATTTTTACTAATGGATATTTAAAAGGTGCTACTGGCACTTTTCAATCAAAATAAACTAAATACTATTTCACACCTCACCCAGGTACTGAATTTACTAAAATTAATGTGACCATTTTTACCATAACTTCTGAAACTAGAAGTGAGGCTCACATTATAATTGCAAACTTGTGTCTTGCCATTGAGAACAGCTTAATCGAAAAACTACACGCTCTGCCTGTAAACAGTGTCACTTATGGCACTTTAGTCCTAGGCTTCCTGAACGTCTGTATAGGCATAACAGATGAGAGGAAAGCACTTGGAATGCAGTATGAATTAGAGGGAGGGGTTCGCCACAGGATTCCTTCCATTTCCTCTGCTTCTCTTCACTGTGACTGCTAGCGAGGGCACTCCCTCCCTCTCCTCTTCCACCCTCCCCGGCTACCGACCAGACCATACCACCGTAGATAACCACATTCTTTGCTTTCTGAACAACTACTATTCAACTACAGCCGTAAAACTGAATTTTTTTCTATCGGCTGTTTGCTATTTCAAAAAAAAGACCATGTAAATAAATTTACTGACAAAAGTGGCACAAGAAAAGCTCTAGTAAATATGTATGGAATAAATTTTACAGTTTAAATTACTTGAATTGTGATTCATGAAGTCATTTTCATTATCATTTTCATTATCAATAAGTTTGCAGTCACATTATATTCAGAGTCACATTATTTTCGGATGGATACAGAAATTAGTCACACTTTTTAATTATGGTACACTGCAGAATTTCTCCTCCTCTACCTGCAAGCTGAAGGTGATAGATCTGAGGCCTTGCGTGGCCCTCGTCACGGCAGTGATGACTTTCGGTATGAAGCCGCATCATGGTGCAGAAGTGCGACTACTTTAATGCTGTGGTGTGGTTTCAAACCGAAAGCCAAAACTGCCGAGCCTAGAAACTGGAACCCTTTGTATTCACGAACAAGGGTAACTAACTGTACACTAACCGACACTCGTTTCCAGTTGTTGACGAAGAAGGGAAGTACTATTTGTGAAGGAATACTGGGGGCAACTCTAAACCAAAGCGCAACAGCTTCTAATATTTAAATGGAGATAACTACCCCTTCATTACGGACAAGATTTTTTGGTGATCTGCGATAAAAATAAGTACCAATAAACTATTTAACATGAATAGTAGGTAAAATTTGTGAAGAGAAAAAAAAAATCAAACCTAAAATAACACCAAAACCTTCCATTTAAAAAATTGGAATTTAGCTGAAAATAAAACCATAAACTATTGATTCTACCTCTCAGCTCACCAATCATGAATACAATGTTCATGTAAGGAATCACATGTTGTTGTGATCCCTCTCTGTGCCAAGTAGAATTTCTGAAGCTTGATTTGAACATGTGTAAAAAACTGTCAATTTTATTCACACCAAAATCAAAAGCAAATTTATTTGCAGGTTACTATACATGGCTTAACAGAGAAATTTATATTCATGGCCCATTACAATAATCAAGACAGCAGTCATCATTCATAGCAAATGGGTGATTATAAATTGGATGGATTACACTATTTTAGCTGCCATTTGAAAGCACAATATATGTTGCTTTCTGAGATTTTGAAAATGAATAGTTAGTTCGGAACATTTTGGGACTATGAATTCTGGACTGAACGCTCAGCACTTTTAAGATGGTTAAGTCAAGATATGAGAGAACCCCAACTCAAATTGTCGAATGAGACAAGTCAAAATGAACCACATCACTTAATTTTCAAGTAAGCTAATTTTCAAGTGTACTAGAACTAATGCACAAAAAATTTATATCCTTCACTAAGTTTAACAAAAAAATTTTTTTATGATTATATTACTGAACATTATTAAATTGTAGATATTGTTTGAATTTAAGGATTTTTTTAATCCTTAACTTCACTAACCCCAGCAAGTACAGAACTTACACTCCTGTTAAAAAAAATCTGAAATGCACGTATGCATCCCCAAAATTATTAACATTGCAGTCCTACAAGACTGCAAGAACAAAATTACTTCACTTAACTAAGTTGAAGCTAATGTGTATGAGTTATACACATATACATCTGTGAGTATATTGGTTTTAAGTGAAGTGTACACAAAGCAACACCAGAAGGTTGGTACACATTAATTCTTATTGGCAGATAAAAGGTGGCCAAACTGCATAAAAAGAACTGTGCTGTAGTGACACAAAAAAACTCTAATCAGGGCTGTTGAAGTCTATTGCGCACAGGCATCATCAAATGCTTCTTTCCGATAGCAACGTAGCTCTTAAAAGAGAGAGTTTTTATGTGGTGCTTTGAGTACCAGACATGTATGTATTACAAAGGTTAAACCATGAAAAAATTCCAGATGAAAATAAACACACACAAAAAAAAAAGACTCCAACAGTGAAGCAAACCATAATCATTCACATGATAAACCAGCTCATGAAAGACGCTGTAATTAAGTATTTGACTGATAACACACAGTGTTGAAATCACATAAGCTATTTGGCAAACTTTCACACTGAACACTAAAACATAATCATATATATACTCAGTTGTATACGTAGGTATTTTATTAATGCCACAGCAAAGATTGCCAAGGTGCTAGTAACTAGGAAAAATGGCACTCGGGTATGAGTTGGGGACAGCTGCGTGTGCCGACGGGCCCTACTTGATCTTGATCTTGTGCAGCTTGAGCTTGAAGCCCAGCACCTCTGACAGCACCCCGGAAACGGCCGACAGGATCACCACCTTGGTAATAGTGTACAGGTAGGGGTTGGCCGACAACCCCGAGATCTTGAACGGACTCTCCAACTCCTGCAATGCCATTCCATGGCAAACGTGTATTTTTGAAACACTCACACATATTACTAAAGAATATCCACAAGAATAAACTAGAGTTAATCAGGAGCGTACACAGAATTTCATTTCAGAGAGTGGTGAGAGAAGGAGGGGGGGATAGTACCACATTGCCTTACTGTTTTCTTTCAAATTCTTTCCAATTGTTGTAGGAACTTTTTAGGATTTTGTGGGGGAGGGTGATATCCCCCCTTACCTGCCTCCCTTTGCGTATGTCCCTGGAGATAACATTTCGTCGTCATCCATGTCATTTGATATGAACTGCGAAAAATTCAAAGTATGACAGCTGGGAATCGAACCGGGATTGTGGACGGCAAAGGTCTCTGTATTTGTTTGGAGCTACAGAATAAAAACAAATCAACAGGTGCAACATATCTTTGCAGGTCAGTGCTTATATGATACGTACTTTCTTCTTCCCCCGCATGCCATATTGTAAACAACCTCTCCTCCGGCACAAAAAAGTGGTGGTCAACTCCTGGCTTATCGGAAAAGAAAAAGGAAGGGTGGATGCAGAGGGGGGAGGGGGGTGTCTGGGGTCTCAAGGTCTGAGTGGCTGCCTGCAGAGAACAAGGCTTAACTTTCTTTTTATGTATAAACATTTTAGCACTTGGTATACGGCATTTGGTAGGAGTAATTTCATGAAAATGGAACGGAAGTCAAATAACGAAAATTTGACACCAATATGGCGAACCCACGTGTAGCAAACATAAACCTGTATATAGTCACTTTTGTAAACATTAAAGGACATACTAAACGTAATGGTGTGCCAAATTAAACTTTATGATAGTACAACTGTCCTTTCATTTTTTTATTATAATTTATAGTCATAAAAAGAAATAATATCAATGTAAAAAATACACATTACAAATTTGACAATCCTTAGTTCACATAGGGAATGTAGAGAGCGCAGTTCATAATACTATAGAGAGAAAATAAATTTTTAACCTATTATATTCAAAGCATGTTAAAGAAAATATTTTTTGTGGTTAAATTAAAATATTAAAACATTAAAAGTTGAACCATCTCAATAAGGTTAAGGTTTGTTTATAGGAAGTATGTACAGATGATTTATTTTGTTTAAGAAAAAATATATATACTTAGTGTTATAATAAATGTTTAAAACTTTCAGGTTAATATGGTTTATAGGTTTATGCTGCAAAATGTGGGTCTGCCATGTTTTAATTGTTTGTAGCCTTTTTGTCCATTCTGTAAAATTTTTGTTGCATGGTGCACGCACAGAGTAAAATGTCACTCTCATAATTTTTTTCATAATGCCCCTAAAAAAGAATAACTTAAAAAAAATACCTTGAGGAGATCAGCAGCCAGCTTCAAAACACTATTGGCCACCATCAGTTCTTCCTTCTTGTTCGGTTTCAGTTCTATCTGAAGGTACAGATTTATCTAAAGATGAGAAACAAAGAAATAAACCATTAACACTTATAAAGAAGAAATAGCAATGGGCTCTGCCGTTGTGTACAGCATGTACAAAGTTGGTACACACATGTAACACAACGTTCTGGTCACTAACAGTAAAACTGGAATAAATTAATGAGTTTTTGATTATACAATCAAGTAAGTTACAACATGGTGGGAAAAATATCCTCTGTTACATAAAAAATAATAACACAAAATTGGAATTATTATCTCTTCCAGAAACTTTTTTTTGTGTTAAACCATTCCATTAATGAAACAAATAATTGTTGTATACAAGTTACTGATCCAGTACATAGGTACATCTGTGTACAAAATGTGATCAAATACATTGAGCACTACAGATTCGAAAAATGAGCCTACAATTTTAGCAATGAATAAACAAGCATGACCGTACAAAAAAAAATTCAGAACATTAGTACAGCTTAGCCATATTTTTAAAATTTAAATGAAAACTGGAAAACTCATTAGCTGATTATTATCAACTATAAAAAAACACACTTATTTTTTGGTTTCTTCGAAATTGCTATGTAAATAATACTGGCAGCAATTGAAAGTGTTGTTATGCTTATGACTAACAAACAGTCATAATAGTTAATTGAATTTTACTTAGAGCACAATAGGAACTTCTCCAGCCCACATTACAATTTTTGTATTTCTCAAAATAATGTAATTGACAATAGTTGCGTCTTTGCAGATAATCCTGAATCTTCCTGTTCTTACCATAAGTGTTTATAGGCTGAACAAATTCTTTACCACAAGAACAGAACACAACCAGGTTAGAAACCACATGGTTAGTATAAACGTATAAAGCATAAACCCATATTATTATAGCGAAGCCAAGAATGGAGTACACAGCTGTAGCACCCAACTGAAAATACTTTTTTTTTCTAGTCCATAAGAAAGCAGTGAATAGCTCTAATCACTAACATATTGGATATAGAAATATCCTATCATTGCCTGCCAATAGTTTGGGTTGTTTGGCTTCACTTTCATGCACCATCTGGACTCTTCCCATATATCTCTGTTACACTAAACAGTTCTCATTTGTAGCAAAAACATTACCACAGCATTTTTGATGGTTGAGGAACTCTCTCAGCAGTCGCCATCTTATGTGGATGAGTGTTCATTGAATTCCAGGAATATCAAGACCATAAACTGTATACTAACTATTTCACTGGTTGTTGTAAGTTCTAAAAATCAAGAAGTGTTAACTTTTTTTTTAAAGAAAGTTAAAAATGTAGTTACATGATTGATTTGCAAAATTAAACTATCTAAAATAATGTGTTCAGTGACTTTAAACAAGGACCCTTTGTATATATTTCTCATTTGTTTGTGCTCGGAGCATGGACATGTAACAGTGTTTTTCTTTTTGTTGTTGGTTGTGTGCGGACAAAACTTTCTCCTTGCTTGTGTATCCAACAAAGGACAGTAAAAATTAAGATGGCCGCCTAGACACAAGTTGGTGCTGGGCGCTGCTAGAATTCACCAATTTTCGGGTGAATTCTTTAACTTCCGTAGTCACGGAACATTTTGGTCCTCCGGGCCGGATCGGTCACGAACGTAGTGATATTTACGGCGGGTCGGCTCGGATACAGTCGTTAGTAGAAGACATGCGGACGTCCGCGGCACGCGCGGGAGCCGGTGCGTCTCGGTTTATTTGTGGAAGAAGCAAGATGGAAACAATAGACGTTCTGTTGTTACAGTTGTAAACAGTCAACCGTTTACAGGTTGATTTCATTATCTCATGTTTATTGTAAATTAATTATTATATTTAAATATGTATTTGTATTATAAGTTGTACCAGCAATCACACTAATATGGATAGCTAAGGCCAGCCAGTATGTTTAGTCTTTGGAAATCGCAGCAGTTTAATAATTTATTGTCTTCATTTAATTATTCTTTGGACGCCTATTGCTTTTTCTGCAAGCTTTACATGAGTTAAACACAGGTTTAATTACCGTACATTGGATTTTACTACAACTGCTGAGTATTTCTTCCTGCTAGTTGCGAGCTCGCTGGTTGCTACAACAATTCCTGGGAAGTTGAGGTTGAAAAAGAAGGAATAGAGAAGGATTCGAGGACGCCATGTTCGAGAGAAGACGTTTCCCTTGCGATGTGTTGCCAAAAACCTGGTGCCCGCAAAGGAAACAAGAAGATCGAGTCCGCTACGATAGTTAGATACTACAGTATAAACGGAGTATTCAGATAGGAGAATTCTGAGTTCATCTACCTCAGAATACAGGGTATACGCCTTCACACGACATACGAGGCGTTTCGCTAGTGCTTCCAGCATCGCGACTTCTACATCTGATTCCTGCCATCTCGTGGTGAGAACTTTCCTTGTACCACGTTTTTTTCAGGACCATTTTGATGTCGCCGATCCAGTCAATGAGTCGTAGCCTACGGCAGTCGTAGTGGATTAGAACTCTATTGCAGCGTCCCTTTCTACAAGTTCCTGCGACCATACACCGATCTACCCAGCAGTCCTGAATGGCCGAAGAACCTGCCCTACCACAACTTGAGCTAGTCGGTACCGGTAGTTGCAAACCTTGATAATTCAGTAATGACGGTGTGGTATCGAAACTGGACCCAAATCTATTCATGTCTGGCTATCTGTATTTGGTAGGTTATTTAAAAGCTGGTACAACTTTAGGATAATCTATTCAGATCAATAATTTTCAGTTTAAGGGTTGTACATATCTATGTGTTGAAATTATATCAATTATAGTATTACAATACCATTAATACCATTTGATATTGTTTTAATTATTAAACGTTATCAGTTTTGTTATTAATCGTACACGAGTACAGCCAACCACCATACTTTGCCAGCCATTTAACATACATTATCTTTAACATACACTACACCGTACTATCATCTGTAATTACTCAAAGTTAAGTAACTGTGACGTGTTAACTGTGTCAAACGCAGTTGTAATAGTCATAGACAGAGACACACGTTCGCGCCACAGAAAAACTGTCGACCAACAGTGGGGCCCGACAACGAGGGATCGTCGGTCGCAGGATTCCCAACTGCCCTGAAAGTGCTTTGTGTAGATTGTTGTTGCTAGTACGTCCACCGCTACAACAAGATGTCCGCCGATGAAGGTAATTACTTTCTGAGACGTACACGAACCGGCATTGACAAGGAGGACACAATTACAAATCAGCCTGTAAATACAGAAACTGATATAAATAGTGAGAACGAGGTTCGCGCCATAGAGGAAGCTGAAACCTCTGCTTCCGCGGCCGTGACAGGAGGTAACCACACTAACGCAATTACCATGGAGGATTTGATGCGTGCCGTAAATACAATTACCGAACAGTCCCGTCAGCAGTCTCGACAGCAGGCAGAGCAGGCTCGACAGCAGGCAGAGCAGCAGGCAGAGCAGGCGCGACAGCAGGCAGAGAATATTAAGTTACTATCCGAGGAATTAAGTAGGCAGTCGGTACAAACGAAACAATTATCAGAGGAAGTAAGTAAACAGTCGGTACAAGCGAAACAATTATCCGAGGAGCTTTCCCGGAATATATCAGAAGAACTCACTAGGGTACAAACTGAACAAGCCAAAATGCAGTCCGAATTGGTAGAACTAGTCGAACTTAAAATAACTGACATAACTCAACAACTAGTTACGCAAGTAAGAGTTACACAAGGAGAATTAAACGATATTCGTGAGTCAGTAGCAGGAAAATTTGCCGAACTAGATTCACAAATCACAGAATTGCAACAAAAAGTCGAAGCTGCCGAATCCACATCGATCGAAACCGCAAAAATAACTGCGGAAACACAAATTAATAATTACGCACACATCGTAGACGAGCAATTTGCACAGATAAATAGAAATTTGCGACAGCACGAGGCTGCTACTTCCGACGACTTTAAAACCGTGTCACGGAAAATTAATTATTTGGAAAGCTGTGTACAACGCATCTCGTTGCACGAAACAGGTGTACCAACTGACATCGAGTCTGCGGCCGAGCCATCGCCCGTAGAACGACACACGATTGTGACGTCACGTCCGGACACGCCAACGCACAACACGCATCACGTGATCGCCAGCACATCCCCAGACCAACCAATCGTGGTAATGGATGCTGCCACAGCACTAAATCACCCGTCAAGACACTGGCTCGAGGAGATGCCTGTTTTTTCCGCTAAATCAGTAGAAAATCCTCAGAAGTTTTTGAAGGCGTTCACAGAATATGCGGTGCGTTTTAAACTGACGGATTCGGAAAAATTACGTTGTCTAAAAACATGTCTCAAAAGCACAGCTTTCTATTGGTGGGAAGTTCACCAATCCTCCGTCAACTCATTCGCCCAGTTTAGCGAATTATTCTTACAACAATACTGGAGCATGAAAATCCAGGGAAACCTGCGTGCGCAGCTACACGGGGAAAAATATGACGTTAGAAGAAATAGATCGTTAGAAGCACATATCAGTGATATGTTCGAGCGTACACGGTACCTCGACATCAGTATGAGCGATGATGAGTTTATTGCCATGATTTTGGGTCAACTCCCGATGCGTTACCAACTGCATCTGACAGGGCGTAACTTTGATGGCATCTCCGATTTTCGTGAGCAGCTCCTAGCCTATGACCGACTAGATCGTCAGAACCACAACACCAACTTGCGCGACGAAACAGAGCGGACACAAAATACTAAACAACCACCCATTTATCAGCCGTGGAATCAAAAACGTAATGATAACTCATACGATAATAAAAATCGTAAATCACCACAGATGAACACGCTTATTTGTCGCAACAACAAGGCGGAACATAGACAAAATAGCTGGTACCAAGGCCAGGGCAGCGACAATTCATACCATAGAGGATGGAGGTATAAGAAGTTCGGTCGATCAAAATACAACCAGTCTTGGGGGAACAGCTGTAACCAAAAATATTCGGAAAGGGAAAAACATGATGGTAATTCCACGCCTAGGAAAGAGTGGGGCGGTGGCAAACAAGCAAGTACTAATTCCTACTCGCCTAGACGGCCACTCTGGTCCCCGCGCTACAGGGAAGAGCGACATGCTCCGAGGCATTCCGACTATCATCACGATGACTCTGCGCCAGCATATTATGAAGGTCAGCAAAGTGACAAGTCGACTTATCAGAATAGCCCACGCGATCGACAGCCACCCAAAGAAAAATCTACTAACAGACCACAAATCAACCTACTGCAAAGTGACACCACTTGTAATGGTGCTATACAATTTCCCCAGTCATCATTCCATAACAACCAAGCGTCATCATCATCATCGCAGTATAATGGGTATTTCCAGAGACAGGAACCTATTAATCCTGTCACATACTATGCTACTCCGCAAGGCATAGAGGCCTTTCCGACTAAATCGCCACAGAACACTGTGACGTTTAGCGCCACCAATGCATCTAATCCGTTAAACTAGGAGTGATCGGTGATAGTGAGCCCCGAACGCCGATCGAAGACAGTAAACCGGGGTTAATCCTAGTCGCAACTGAAAAGAAAAAAAATCTGTATACCATTTCAATGCGTGAAAACGAACGGGATTTCTTGTCACACGAAGATGAGTGGGTAGTTAAAAAACATGAAGCTATCTGCCCAGAACTAAATTTGCGTATTTGTGGAATTTGCACACCAGTTTTACTAGACAGTGGAGCTGAGATTAGCTGTGTCAGCGAAAATTTGATTTCTGAAATTGAGAAAACTGATTTCAAATTACCTATTTTACCCGTTCCGAGTCTAAAAATACTAGGTGTAACTTCACGAGCCAGTCCGGTGATAAATAAACAAACAGTTTTAACCATAGATGGGTTTGGTCGGACTAAGACAGCCAATGTATTGATCGTTCGAGGCTTAGCGAAACCAGTAATACTGGGAACCGACTTTCTGACTAAGTATGGTATAACACTGGATTTTGGGGGATGGTTAGTGACTTGCAAGGATGGTACTGTGACTAACCCACCTGCTAAATGGCAAGTATCCGACAAATTAGTTGGTCTATTGCAACAGGAAATGCGTCTACATCAGATTTGTAGTAGTAGCACTAGTGATTCTTTAATAGCTACAACTGAAGATTTATTACAAGCAGTTTCGGAGGTAAAAACCATCTTACCCAATCAAAAGCAGGAGTTGTTTAACCTACTCGTACACCATAGAGTAGTATTTTCCGATAAACCTGGCAGAAACAACCGCTATGAGGCTAAGATCATTGTGAAACCAGGAGAACCGTTTCATAGGAAATCTTATCCTATACCTGCTAAATTTCTGCACGAAGCCGAAGAATATTTGAAGTTAATGTTAGATTGGGATGTCATACAGCGAGAAGCAAGTCCGTTCGCAAATCCAATGGTTTGTGTGAGAAAAAAAGATGGTAGCGTACGATTATGTTTGGACGCGCGTGAAGTCAATAAGATAACTGTGAAAGATCGTGAGAGTCCCCAGAATACGTGTGACATCTTAAGACTTTATCAAGGGGTAAAGTATTTAACCATCCTTGATCTCTCTGCAGGATATTGGCAAATACCACTCAGAGCTGATTCACAGCAGTACACCGCCTTTCTGTTTAAGAATCATCAGTTTGTATTCAAAGTCATGCCTTTTGGACTTTGCAACGCCGTGGCAGAATTCACTAGATGTCTGGACGCTACGTTAGGACCAGAGTGTAGTGGCTTCGCACGCTCTTACGTAGACGATATTTTAATAACTTCCAGTACATTCACGGAACACATGCAGCATTTGAACATTGTAATTTCAAAACTAAGATCCGCTGGAATGACTGTGAAGTTGCGCAAGTCGTTATTTTGTAGGGAAGAATTACCTTTTCTTGGTCACTTACTTACACCGACCGGTATTCGAACTGCACCAGACAAACTCAGTGCAATAACGAACTTTCCCACACCGAGCAATATAAAACAGCTAAGAGCATTCCTCGGAGTTGTAGGTTTTTACCGAAATTATTCTGATCAAGTGGCTAGAGTGGCATTACCCCTTTTCGAACTGCTAAAGAAAAACAAACAGTGGTATTGGACGGATACAGAACATGCAGTTTTTACTTCTCTGAAGCAATTGTTTGTCACAGAGCGAGTTATCCGTCATCCGATACAAGGTAAAACATTTCTGTTGTACACAGATGCATCAGCTTATGCATTGGGTGTTAAACTAGCACAATGCGATGTAGACGACATCGAGAAAACGGTAGCGATGGCTAGCAGAACTATGAATGCGGCAGAAAGAAATTATACTGTGACAGAGAAGGAAGCGTTAGCTATTGTCTGGGCGCTACAGAAGTTTAGAGATTTACTCCTTGGCGAGCGTATCAAACTAATGACAGACCACCAGGCACTAACGTGTTTGAAGACGGGCAAGACATTCGGTAGTAGACTCACGCGCTGGTGTTTGCTCATACAAGAGTATGATATCGATATTCACCATGTGAAAGGCCAAGATAACCTTGTCGCAGATTATCTGAGTCGTGCTCCCGACATGTTGAATACATCGCCAGGTCACGTTAAGAACAACAAGCAATTTCTCATTGCTACGGCAGTAACAGGTGCCATTGAGAAGAACACCAATCTACAGGAAATGTTTAACAGCCTTGCATCAGATCAGAAGCATGATGATTTTTGTATCATCGTTAGAAAGAAATTAATCGAACTACCACCACTTCACAAAATTCATTTATTGTACAGTACTTCTGACGAAGACATCTTGTACCGAAATAATAAGCCTAAGTCACCTATGGAGGACCAGTGGAAACCAGTCATACCCCGTAGTATGCAGAATAACATGATTCAAGAACTTCACGAATCACTAGGACACATAGGGTCAAGTAAATTGTACGAAGCTTTGAGAAGACAAGTATATTTTATTAACATGGAGAAAGCTATTAGAAAAGTCGTATCTAGCTGCGACTTATGTCAAAAGTCGAGACACTCGACTGCGAGTATGGAAGGAATTTTCCAAGCTATCTTACCGGAGAAGCCTCTGCAACTAGTGTCAATCGATCTATTCGGACCGTTGCCCACATCGAAAGCGGGTGTAAAACATGTAATTGTCATTATGGACATCTTCTCTAAATACACGAAGCTATATGCTATTGTGCACGCTAAATCTGAAATTGTCTTAGCAAAAATGAAACTATTCATTTCAACTGTTGGGAAACCAGATCACATTTTGTCTGACCAAGGATCTCAGTTCACAAGTAATACTTGGCAGCAAGGTATACACAAACTAGGTATTATACCTACCACCACTTCTATACGTCACCCACAAAGCAACCCTGTGGAACGACAGATGAGGAACCTAGGTAACATGCTCAGAGCCTACTGTCACAATGCTCAGCAAAGTTGGCTAAATTATATTCCATTTGTTGAATGTATACTCAACCACACAATACACAGTTCGACGGATTAACCCCACATGAAATCCTAACGGCTCAACGTTCGGAGGCCATACCCGCATCCATGATACCGACTATACGACGAAACACACACGACGAAGAACCGAGAGAATTGAGTGCCGAGTCAAGAGCACAGATAGAAGAATTAGTTCGAGCTAGGTTACATTTAGCCGCGGAGAAACGTCTCAAACACCAAAGAAAGAAGAGAATTACAAAATTAAATATAGGCAACCTCGTATTACGAAGGACCAACCCTATCAGTAAGTTATGGGAGAACGTAACAAAGAAGTTATTCCTCTTGTACGAAGGACCATATGTTGTGTGCGAGCAAATCAACGAGAATTGCTATAAACTCAGGGAGAAAGACAGCGAGAGAATCGTGGGTCGATTCAATTTGACGCAGCTGCGGTTGTATAAGCATCTCGAAAATTAAGGACATCAGTACGCAAATGATTTTTGAGTATTTGAATATTCCGAGCATCCAGTAGACAGTACTTACATCAGTAACATTGTTTGGCATAATTTTAACGAGTCGTACTCTACCTTGAAGATTAGATTAATATGATGTCGCAACGCTAAAACGATTCCGCATACTACGGCTAACTATTTTATTGTTCACGGGAGGTGATACCTGTGAATTATGTAAGTGCGCAGAGCACGTATCGACGATTTGAGTCCACTGAGCTGGAGCGCCAGTGTAGACATTGTGATTGTTGTGTCGATATATATATATTGTGTCACAACCATGCTGTGTGGTGGTGTGATTTGCTTCATTTTAGAATGGAGTTATGAATATTCTTAGCCGATGCGCAAGCTTGAGCGATGCCACATGTTTTAAAATGAATTTAGAATTTTTTTTGAAAAATTTAAATTTTTCGCCATTTTCTGCTATTAATCTACGTCTTGGAAGCGCCGGAGCTACGAAGAGAAATCATCCGAGCTACTTGGAAGAATAGGTCCTGAGATGTTTTACGTCGAAAGAAGTAGCTGTTGTTTGACTCATCGAGGCACGTCATTGTTACAATCCTTGAGATTAAGGCTGATACAGTATTACACTATCTGCAGTTGACTCATGATAGCACATATGCTCTAACATCTGTTGTCCTTCAACGTCGCCATCCTTATATACTTACTTCGATTTTCTTTTCTTGGCACATAAAGTTCTAACATATAGGTATAATTCTAAGTCTATCTGTATTCGCACCAATCCCTTGACATACACATTTATCAGAAGTTGTCTGAAATATATTACCTTACTTCATTAACACACATTGCTAGCACACATAATGCTGTTTAACAATTTTTCATTAATGGTGCACACTTGATTCAACGTTAGGTTGTATCCACTTGTGATTAGTTATATTAGGGATACAGATTAGCCAGTAACCTAAGCCAGTACATTGAATAAGAGAAACTGAATGACACTTTAAGTGGTGAAGTGATTCTTCGAGTAACGGTACAGCGATGAGTGACATTAGACACCCGAACAACGAAGATTCGAAAGTGAAACGACACTCCATCGTAGATTCATATATTGCTGTATGAACTCGAACACAAGAAGATATTTTTTTTTTGAAGCCCTAATGACTTCGTTCAACGCGAATATGTTTCTTCATACTTGTTCAAGTTAATGTATATGTATACTCACTATTTAACTCAAGATTTCAATCAGTCCAAAAAGACATTGAACGTTTCGAATAAGAGAATCGACTGATCATTGTAATTGAGTGTATGAAATGTTTGTTAGTTCTATTATTTCTTCTATTGTACATAATATGTCAAATCTTAACGTCATGCATAATTTTCAGGCATAATTCAGTGTTTTATGTACGTATGTGATTTGTATTATGTCTTGTTGGAGTGATATTAATTTATAGTATTTCTATCACGTGCATTATGAGTATCACATGGACTTGGAAAGACTTTGTTACACGACAACACTGTGATTGCACGAGAGGGATACCATTTTGTTAGTGTTATTTGTTATTAAGTTAAAAGCTCATTATGATAATTAAGGATTAATTAGTCATAACAACCTTTTGGGGGGGCTCTGTAAACAGTCAACCGTTTACAGGTTGATTTCATTATCTCATGTTTATTGTAAATTAATTATTATATTTAAATATGTATTTGTATTATAAGTTGTACCAGCAATCACACTAATATGGATAGCTAAGGCCAGCCAGTATGTTTAGTCTTTGGAAATCGCAGCAGTTTAATAATTTATTGTCTTCATTTAATTATTCTTTGGACGCCTATTGCTTTTTCTGCAAGCTTTACATGAGTTAAACACAGGTTTAATTACCGTACATTGGATTTTACTACAACTGCTGAGTATTTCTTCCTGCTAGTTGCGAGCTCGCTGGTTGCTACAACAATTCCTGGGAAGTTGAGGTTGAAAAAGAAGGAATAGAGAAGGATTCGAGGACGCCATGTTCGAGAGAAGACGTTTCCCTTGCGATGTGTTGCCAAAAACCTGGTGCCCGTAAAGGAAACAAGAAGATCGAGTCCGCTACGATAGTTAGATACTACAGTATAAACGGAGTATTCAGATAGGAGAATTCTGAGTTCATCTACCTCAGAATACAGGGTATACGCCTTCACACGACATATGAGGCGTTTCGCTAGTGCTTCCAGCATCGCGACTTCTACATCTGATTCCTGCCATCTCGTGGTGAGAACTTTCCTTGTACCACGTTTTTTTCAGGACCATTTTGATGTCGCCGATCCAGTCAATGAGTCGTAGCCTACGGCAGTCGTAGTGGATTAGAACTCTATTGCAGCGTCCCTTTCTACAAGTTCCTGCGACCATACACCGATCTACCCAGCAGTCCTGAATGGCCGAAGAACCTGCCCTACCACAACTTGAGCTAGTCGGTACCGGTAGTTGCAAACCTTGATAATTCAGTAATGACGGTGTGGTATCGAAACTGGACCCAAATCTATTCATGTCTGGCTATCTGTATTTGGTAGGTTATTTAAAAGCTGGTACAACTTTAGGATAATCTATTCAGATCAATAATTTTCAGTTTAAGGGTTGTACATATCTATGTGTTGAAATTATATCAATTATAGTATTACAATACCATTAATACCGTCATTTGATATTGTTTTAATTATTAAACGTTATCAGTTTTGTTATTAATCGTACACGAGTACAGCCAACCACCATACTTTGCCAGCCATTTAACATACATTATCTTTAACATACACTACACCGTACTATCATCTGTAATTACTCAAAGTTAAGTAACTGTGACGTGTTAACTGTGTCAAACGCAGTTGTAATAGTCATAGACAGAGACACACGTTCGCGCCACACAGTGCGTAGTAAAATCAGAACTACAGCAAATTTAGTGGTGCTTCGAAGTTCTAGAAAGCAATTAACGCGTGCCGGTGTTTATCTTTCTTTGTCGTGTCTCGAGTCCTTTGTCTGACGTCACGTGAACGGATCGCGAACATCGGTCACTCATGACCCGCCGGGACACGTTGACTTTTTTTTTTTTGGGGGGTGAAGGAGTGAAAGACTAGCGGCAACAAAGAAGCTGGCAGCAACAAAGAAGCTGGCGGCAACAAAGACTCGGGCGGTAACAAAGAAGCGTTAGAAAGGGAAAGTGGTGGAGGGGCGGTAGGGAGGATTGAGTTCAAGGTCAACACGGAACAGAGGAACCTTTAAAAAAAAAAAAAAAAAAAAATGACAGACTTGACAGCTGTTTACCTCAGGCTTGCGCGGTCAGAAAATCGTCTGCAAAGAGCATCAACCCTTGCAGAGAAGGCTGCATCTGATCCATCACAACAGAGGCTATTGGAGGCCACCTGCAGGGACTTGGATCAAATACGGAAGGGCTTTGAGGAGGACCATCTCCTAATTGCCGCCAGTTCAAGGCAGATCACTGACTTTGATTCAGAGGAGCATAATAAAAGGTTGGATACATTTGATGATTTATACTACAAGATAAGGTTAATCTCTGATTCCTTTGCAGCTCATCACATGCTTCATCATCCACCTCTCATGACTCAACTAGAGTGCACCTTCCAGCCATTAAATTGCCATCATTCAGTGGTGATATCAAGTCATGGCAAACATTCTCCAACCTATTTGAGACCTTAGTTGCATAACAGAAGCAACTCACGAATGTGGAACGACTCTCTTATCTGAAGCTGTCTTTGGAAGCAGAACCCTTGTCTTTAATACAGTCCCTCCCTCTAACAGAGGATAACTTTGAGATTGCATGGAGGCTTCTCCAACGGCGATACAATAATAAGAGGCTCATTATTAATCGCCACATTGAGGCACTAGTCAATGCCCCATCTGTCACTGGAAGTTCATCTACCCTAGTACAGCTGTTATCAGCTATCCAGGAAAATGTTGCTGCCCTCAAGGTATTCAGCATATCTGTGAATACTTGGGATCCCCTATTACTCTATCTATTAGAGAGGAAATTGGATTCGACTCTTAGACGAGACTGGGAGTTGACACTAACAGACCCGGCACAGATACCAACACTGGAACAATTTATCATCTTTTTGGAAGGTCGACAACGAATGTTGGAGTCTTTAGGAAGTGGACAAAAACTGAAGGCTGTTTACAAACCAAGCCACCAACAACCCAACTGGAGATCTTCGGGGCCTCACTCCACACATTCATTTCTAGGTCATTCAGGGGAGAAAAGGTCTCAGCAATGTATGCTGTGTGGAGACCATCACTCATTGTCTCAGTGTTCCAAATTTGTGGAAGCCTCCCCTAAGCAGCGATTTGAATTTGCAAAACAGCTGAAGGTGTGTATAAACTGCCTGCGGCAGTTTCATAAGGCCAAGGATTGCTATTCAAAGACCAACTGCAGAACTTGTGGATCACGTCATAATACCTTGTTACATTTTGAAGACTCAGCATTATCCAGCCAAAACTTGGAGAAAAACAATGAGCTAAGTACAGAGGTGCAGTTGACTGATGATATCCCTGAACAACCTCCCACGTCAGCTTTGACCAGTACTGGTCCATCATGTGTTTTATTGGCAACAGCCACTGTTGGTGTTAGAGATGCTAGTGGCAACAATCAGAAGTGTAGAGTGCTGCTGGATTCGGGAAGTCAAGCTAATTTCATTACAAGCCATTGCCTTCAGAAGTTAGGCTTGCCTCGACACAAGTGTTCACGATTGATTCAGGGTCTTTCCGGTGTGTCTGTCACATCTGTGAGAGGAACTGCCTCTTGCCAGATACATCCCATCGATGATGATGCTAGAGTATTCACCCTTGACACTTTGGTCCTAAACAAAATAAGTGAGAAGTTGCCTAATACACATATTTTTTCTGGGCAGTGGAAACATCTCTCGAATCTGAAGATGGCAGATCCCCACTTTGGAACACCTGGTCCAATCGAAATGTTGCTTGGAGCCGAAATTTTCCCTCTTTTGTTAACTGGTGGTCGTGTCGAAGGCATTCCTGGCTCTCCAACAGCATTGGATTCCATTTTTGGGTGGTTGGTCATGGGAAAAATCGAATCGACGTCTGGGTCTCCAGTGTCTGGATTATCAACATGTTTTCATGCTTCACTTGTGCCACTGGAAGATACCATGAAGAAGTTTTGGGAACTCGAAGAAATTCCAGATGTGATTCCTGAAACACCGGAAGAAGTTAAGTGTGAAGAGATCTTCAGAACTACTCACAAGAGAGGAGCTGATGGCCGCTATACAGTCAAGTTGCCTTTCAAAACTATGGCCCCAGAATTGGGAGAGTCAAAATCTCGAGCACTAAGGCGCTGGGGAAATTTAGAACAGAGATTATGTCGCCAACCAGAGCTCAAGTCTCAGTACGAAAACTTCATGAAGGATTACATTACAGAGGGTCACATGGAACTAGTGGCTGAAGCAGAACATAACGTGAGACTGGGTTACTACATCCCTCACCACTGCGTCTTAAAACCTGACAGCACCACCACAAAACTTCGTGTTGTTTTTGATGCATCGGCAAAGACGTCATCTGGACTGTCCTTAAATGACACCTTGCTACCAGGAAAGAAGTTACAGGGCGACATAAGTAACCTTATTCTTCGCTTGCGATGCCATAAGATTGCTTTCACCGCTGATGTCCAGCAAATGTACAGACAAATTATACTGGATCCACAGCAACAGGACTATCACAGAATCCTTTGGCGCTCCAACTTAAGGGACCCAATCCAGGAATATCGGCTGAAAACCGTAACATATGGTGTCTCTGCAGCACCGTTTCTTGCCATTCGCACACTTCACCAACTTGCGGAAGATGAGAAACCAAGGTACCCTCGTGCAGCAAGTGTCCTTGTGGCTGACACTTATGTGGATGACGTAGTGACTGGTGCAGATACACTGCAGGCAGCTGTACAATTGCAACAGGAACTAGTTGGTCTTCTCAAGTCTGGTGGCTTCAATCTCCGCAAGTTTGCCAGCAACAGTCCAGAGTTTCTTGCCCAACTGCCACCATCTCAACTACAACAACCTATTGCTCATTTGTTTGACACCGAAGGGCATTCAAGTCTGAAGGTACTTGGTCTTCATTGGAATGCTAGGTTAGATACTTTTTCCTACCATGTACACACTATGAGCAGCAGCTGCACTAAGAGGGGCATTCTATCTGATGTGGCAAGAATATTTGATCCACTAGGTTGGCTATCACCTCTGTTGTTACTGGCAAAATCAATGATACAAGAGTTATGGTTAGAAGGTGTTGACTGGGATGACAACCTGCCTACCAGATTAGAGGTGAAGTGGACTCGTTTCAAGGAGGAGCTGTCTTTAGTGGAGGAAGTTACTATACCCAGGGGACCTCTTGTAGGTGCGCGAGACTCATTGCTCGAACTCCATGGGTTCTCTGACAGTTCAGAGTTAGGATATGCCGCTGTAGTATATCTTCGTGAGGTACCTCATGATGGTCCACCCCAAGTACATCTGCTGATGGGTCGGTCCAAGGTAGCACCAACCAAAAGGGTTACCTTACCTCGTCTCGAACTTTGTGGAGCTGTTTTACTCTCAAAACTTCTGCGTTATATCGTGGGTGTTCTTTCATCTCTAAATTTTAAGAACGTTTACGCCTGGACAGATTCCACTGTCACCCTAGCTTGGATACGGTCATCGTCTCATAGATGGAAATCATTTGTGGCAAATCGTGTGGGAGAAATTCAAACAAACACTTCACCTGAGTGGTGGCATCATGTTCCTTCGGCTGATAATCCGGCAGACTGCGCCTCCAGAGGTCTTCTGCCCTCACAGCTGGTCAACCATACGTTGTGGTGGACAGGCCCATCATGGTTGCGTGAGGGACAAACCACATGGCCACATTTCAGTTGGACGTCATCTCTCGATAATGTAGAGTTGATAACTGAACAGCGTAATCAGCCTGCTGAACCCTTTGTCGGCGCACTCACAGACGGAGACCTATCGCTGCTTCATCAGTTTTCATCCCTCACGAAAATCAAACGGATAACAGCCTACTGTTTGCGCTTTATAAACATGAGAAGTTCTCACAAGGAGAAAAGAAGTGGTGCTCTTCAGGTGAGCGAGCTTCAAGCAGCACTCTTGGTGTGGGTCAGGAGGACCCAGGCTGTTGAGTTTGCTACTGAACTCTTGGCTGTGGAAAAGGGTCAATGCTCAATCTCCTTGAAGAAATTGAACCCTTTCGTAGATTCAAATGGCATTCTCAGAGTTGGTGGTAGGCTCCAGGCATCGGACTTGCCGTATAGCCAAAAACATCCTATCTTGTTTCCAAAACGGTGTCGCTTGACGGAACTGATCATCGATCAGCTACACAAGGACTTGCTGCACTCAGGCCCTCAACATTTGCTTTCTGTCCTGCAGCAAGACTTCTGGGTTGTGAATGGCAAGGATGTTATCAGGCAGCAACTGCATAGATGTGTAATCTGTTTCCATGTCAGGCCAAGCCCAGTAATTCCTAAGATGGGTAACCTGCCAGCTGAAAGAATCACACAGGCCAAACCATTCCTAAAAACTGGAGTTGACTATGCTGGACCATTTACCATAACAATGGCTCGGACCCGAAAACCACGGACATTTTGTGCGTATATTTGTTTGTTTGTGTGTTTTACCACCAAGGCTCTACATCTTGAATTGGTGTCTAATTTATCTACCGAAGCATTTCTAGCTGCATTTCGTAGATTTGTGGCCCGACGTGGTTCTTGCACAGACATCTTCAGTGACTGTGGAACAAATTTTGTTGGTGCTAATCATCAGCTGAAGGCTTTGCAGTCCTTCCTTGGAGATAAAACCAACAACAATATTATCACTCATGCCTTGGGCAGCCATGGAATTCAATGGCACTTCAATCCACCAGGCGCACCTCATTTTGGAGGACTGTGGGAGGCAGGGGTGAAGTCTGTCAAGGCTCATTTGAGTAAGGTGATTGGCAGTCAGCTGTTGACGTATGAGGAGTTTAATACAGTCCTCACCCAAGTTGAGGCCATATTGAATTCACGGCCGCTGACCCCATTGTCAACAGACCCGAGTGACCTAACAGCGCTGACACCAAGTCATTTCCTCACTCTGGGCCCTCCTCAAATCTTACCTGAAGAGGATGTGACTTCGGTGCCTATGAATCGGCTTTCAAGATGGCATCTTTTGCAACAAGCTCACCAATGCTTCTGGCAGCGATGGCATAAAGATTATTTGCATCAGCTGCAGGTGCGGGGGAAGTGGAATCAAGCTGGCATGAATGTGCAACCCAACACACTAGTGTTGATTCAAGACCCTAACTTGCCTCCACTTCGTTGGAGACTTGGACGAGTGATAAAAACTTTTCCAGGTCCTGATGGGGTGGTACGTGTGGCACAACTCCGTACACTCCAGGGACTTGTTACTCGACTGATAGTGAAGCTGTGCCCCTTACCCCAAGACTAAGTTGAAATATTTATTTCAAGGTGGGCGGGATGTTCAGTGACTTTAAACAAGGACCCTTTGTATATATTTCTCATTTGTTTGTGCTCGGAGCATGGACATGTAACAGTGTTTTTCTTTTTGTTGTTGGTTGTGTGCGGACAAAACTTTCTCCTTGCTTGTGTATCCAACAAAGGACAGTAAAAATTAAGATGGCCGCCTAGACACAAGTTGGTGCTGGGCGCTGCTAGAATTCACCAATTTTCGGGTGAATTCTTTAACTTCCGTAGTCACGGAACATAATGTTTGATTTTTAAAAAAACAGTGACATTTTAACATTCTGAGAGAGTTTATTGGGACACTGGGACGAAGTATTCAAAACCAGTACATTATTCTGGTAAAACTTGGCTGCCAGGTCACACTGCACTCATAATCTTCCTTAAATAATTTATTCACCTAGCATCATAGTAGACAATGGTGAGTCAAAGGTCACGGAGAGGTCAAGTGTTCTTGTATGTGAACAAATTAACTTCCACGGTCCAGGAGTGGGTTTTACTGTGTCCCTTTACCCAATATTGCGGAAGGCAAAGGAGAGCCACTGCAGTATCACTTCACCAAGTATGCCCTATTCATACCATGGCCATATCACCATGGTGACTGCTGAGGATCCAAACCTTTCACCATTATTTGCTGAAGTTTATTTAATTTTTTTCACCCGGGCTATGCCTCATCGACAGCAAGGTCATTAGAAACGGTGAACACACAACAAAGTCTAGGAACGTTGGGAAATGAATGGACGGTAGTAAGGGACCAACTGAGCAGTTTCCTGGCATGACTTTGGGAAACCACGGGAAACAGAAGTCATGACGGCCGGGTCAGGACTCGAACCCTAGTCCTCTGGAAAGTGAGTCCAAGGTCCTGCCACAGCACCACCTACCTCCAAATATTTGCTTCAATAACCAGTTGTAGTCAGCAGTCAGTTACAGTCAGTCACAGAGGACAGATACAAGTTTTTCCTCCGCCCCGAGGCAGAAACTGTGATGAGTGAACTCCCTCCCGTTCCTTTTCCTTCCCTCCCATAGAAATAAACGTACTAATCATAATTTTTTTTTTTTGATTTGTGCACTACATCATATGTAAATTCTTAAGTTACATTTCATCACACCCTGTGTACTTACCAGTGTTTATGGGTACGTTTTATTTCACATACAATATTTATAGCAATAACATAGTGTTCAAGGGTCAATGAAAAAACAAAAAAAAATTTAATTGGGTTACATTGTTAAATCAAGATATTTTCACAAATTTCACAAAGTACGACCTCTAGCAAGCATGCCACGCAAACTCACTCGAAAGATCTCCATTGAAAACACAATTACTGATGAGTAAAATCCAAATATTAGCAGATGTTGGATAAAGAACTGTTTCGGCCCGGGGACAGTCGACGACGACGAGGCAAGGCAAGGCTGGGCTCACCTGCTCGGTGATGAGCACGGACAGGTTGCGGTACTTGTGGTTGATCCTCGTGCCGAGGGTCATGAAGCGGAGCAGGAACACCCCGAGCACGAGGGCCCACACCATCGCCTCCACGTTGTACTCCGACTGCAGGCAAGCCGAGTCCTGCCGGCAGAAACACTCGCCGTGACGACGGAACTGTCCCAGCTCTGGCACCTCTGCCACCATTACTACTTACAACCTTGTCCCTGTGTTCAAATGCTAGGGAATAATAATAATAATAATAAAAAACAAGTTGGAAGCCAATTCCAGTTTCATCAGCATCAATAATCAAACACTGCTGTATTACACAGTCAAAATGAGCATAGTCAGGACAATGGCCAGTGAGTTTTCTTTATATTTGAATAAAAATGAATTAACTCGTTACACTAAAACTCCAGCACTAGAACACTAGAAGTCCAATGTTTACACATAGAAATTTAAGTCATGATTTTGATTGAGAAAACATTTTATACACTTAATATTTTATAATTGGGTTTTATTTGTTTTTATATTCTGTTCATAAGTCAATTGTTTGATGATATCATTTAAATAAGTTATAAATACATATATATTAACATTATTAAATACATGAAACACACATATCCATTTTACGTATATGAAATTCATACACGTCTGAAAACCGGCATTAAATATAACTTCCTAGAAATACAATTCTTGTTGCTTCTGTGCATAAGGCATGTTGGACTATAATTGGGGGGAAATACATTATTGTAGCTACTAAGGATTACAATAATTCTTCCAAAATAATCTATAACCTTACAATCATACATTGCTGTAATTTTCATATTCTTTCTTCAATTTCTTTTTAAATCCTGGAAGGGAGGGTCCAGACCTACACAACACCCCCCATTCCCTCGGGCAGCATCCTTGACACAGTGTATAATGGTACATTAACACATAATTGCATAATGAGAAATCTGTGCTATGACAAAGCAAAAATAACAACCTACCATCTATTAATTTAGTATTTTAACAGGAACAAAACCAAGATAATAATTAGAAAATTTATAAATTAATCTTGAAACATGCTTGACATTTTGCAGGATTCTCTTACGGTGAATCAAAAAGTTTTGACGAAGTAGAAATTGTAACCACTTAACTTGAACTAATAATATGGCTGTTACTTTCTTGGTTCTCCATTCCCCAGCTATCAGGAATTTAACCAGCTCCAAGGAAAACCGTAAATGTAAACAAAAATATAAAAAATAATCTGGGATACCATGGAAATCTCTACAGCCAAATCTTTTCTGGTGAAAATACAGTAGATTTTCACAGGAATTACACATGCGCACACACACATGTATTTCTAACTTACCCTCAAGCCAATAAGTCGATACTATTTGCACCTCCATGTGGTAATGATTCAAAATAATGGTTGGCCTAATCTTTAATAAACTGCATACACTGCAGTCTTCCCCTTCTCTTCCTTCACCCCTTGTGCTAGCTAGCCCAGATGGAAAGATAATGCAAGCAGGAAGCATCCCAACTTTAAACACGAGAGATTTTTTGTGTTGAAGTCATGGACTCTTTTTTTTTTATTGATGCAGGGATGATCATTTAAACTAAAAGTTGATCCAGTGTAATAAATAACACAGGCTCAATATACTTTTGAAACACACCTTAAAAATAAACTACTACAATTTAGAACTGTTCATAACACATGTCATACATAGCAATAACAGGGTGGCTAGCAAACCTGTCAGAAAAATTCCCTTACTTTCCCTGGGTTAAAAAAATAAAATTTCCTGACCACTAAATTAGTTTTTTTGCCAATAATAAATTTTCATTCATGTGGAATTTAGTGTTTTATTGTTTTTTATTTTATAATTTAAGTGTATTTAATGTTTATTTCTACATTTTTCTTAAAAATATGATGATTATGCATGATTATGTAACAAATATTTTTTCCAGACAAATTAAAATTGGTTAGGTATGTTCTAAGTTTTTAAACAATTTTGTATAAACTTTTTGGAAATTTTATTATTCACTAAAGTTGCCCATGTAGCATATAAAATTGTAGCTATTTTCAAAAGCTTTTAAATGCGTCTTAAATTAAATTTCTAGGTATAAATGTAAAAAAAATAATAATAATTACTGAACTTATGGTAACCAAAAATAGCCAGATTTTCTCTTTTTAAACGATTTATTTAAAAAAAACTATTCACTCAAAAAATTGAAATAATATAATTTTGTTGTACTGTTTAGGAACAATATAAATAATAAAAATCATGAGAATCTAAGATGTTAAAGTTCAAAATAATAATAATAATTATTATTTCTTGATTTGACGTGGAATGACCCAATGCCGATATACTTCCAACCAAAAAGAAATGGTAGGAAAACTTTTTTTTAACACTTAGATATGGGTTGGAAAGGGGGAAGAAAAGATGTGTACGTGGAACATGTTCAAATCAAAATAAATGTCTGCTGTAACTTTAGTTATACAATTATCTCATCATTAAAACAAATTTACTGATACCCAAGGACTTCCCACTTTTTCCTTGTGTTCCCTGTTGCTGGCTACCCAAACTAAATTTCATTATACTACTAACAAGTATTATTGGTTTCAAATACACGTGTATTTAAAAAATGGGTCTATTTTTTTTCAAACCAAACATTTTTGACTTAAGTTATTACTCAATTTTTCCAGAAAACAGAACCCACATTATGCACGCTTAGCTGAACAATTTCTAGCAGTATTTATGCCATTGGAACTATGTATTTCTAAAACTGCTGAGTTTGTTTATCAAGATGTTTAGAAAACCCTCTTTTTTATGCACAAAAATATACAAACTTATCTTTACGCCTGGTGTTATTGGAGATGAGACATTCATCATCAAGCACAAAATCAAGCAAAAAAAACTATAGTAAAGACTTATCAATTATTAGGTTGTTTTCACCAGCTTCCATCATGGGAAAGTGATGGATTGGTAAACTAATTCTATTAGTAAATCTGAGGTTAGTTGAGCGAGTCCTACCTGGTCGTCCCAACTGACCTTGATATACTCGACACTGAGAAACGAGAGCAGCAGCAGAGTGATGAGGAATGCTGCTGACACAATGACGTCCACAGAGCGTTGCGGCCCACGCTTCTGCAACACGCCCAAACGCACGCCTACACTGCCATAGAGTAAAAACTAAACAGCAACGTCAGGAGACACCACTTTGAACAATGAAACAAGTAACTAGCTGCAATAAAGGCAAACATAACACTCCTCTCCATTATCCAACACCAGGTCTTTGCATCCACAATGGTGCTTCATGTAGTCCTCAATCTAACAGAATTATATTTTTCAACACCCATAGGTTCAACAAAATATTTTAGGGCGCTATTGTTAGTATAATTATTCACAAACCAGATAGAACCTCTCCAATATCAACAATGGCAAAATCTAGTAATTAGCAGCTATTCAGTGCGTGGAAGGAAAAAAAACTCATTCTATACTACCAAATATACCTAGATTAAAATGCTATATGCATCTGTAAAAAAATTAATTCATAAACTGAATAAATTATAATATTTTGTCCATTAAAAATATATTAACACACCTAAACTAAGTTTACGTGTCAATCTACATAACAATAAAAAGAACCCATAAAAACACATATGAAAAAAAGGAAAAAAAAAAACTTCAATAATTTGCTATTTAAGTGTGGAAAGCAAAATGTAAAAACATGTACAGAATATTCCAAAATATTGCCTTAAATTTCTTCTGATAACATTTTATTGAAATGAGTTACATGACCATGCCAGAACAGTGCCGGTCAACCCATCATCTTACAACAGTCTGTGGCATAGGACGGGAGGAACTATTTACTTAAATTTTTTATTTAACTTTGTTTATTTAACATTTTGTAGACAGTGAGGTCTTTATAAACGGTAAACACGCGACCCAGACTAGGAATGCAGGAATGCAAGAAGTCGAAGAGATCACCTTGAGGTAGGACCTGACGGACAGCCAGGTCTTGATGTTGCGCACTTTGTTGAGGCGGAAGTGGGGCAGCTCTGACTTGCGGGCGCGCCGGAAGGAGGTGAGGTGGGAGAACAGCTTGGCGTAGAGGAAGCGCTGCTTGAACGTTCGCTCAGCGACCGCCAGCAGGAAGAAGAAGAGCACGGAGAGCGCGCATCGCTCGAACAGAGCGATCAACACCATTGTCCTCTCCCTGAGCACAGAAGCGGTACAGGTCAAGCATTGAATAAGCACTCATTCCAATCTGCAGATACAGCTTTATCAGTACATAATTAGTGGTATCCGAAACTTATAACCCAGTAATAGATCACAAAATTTTGAACTTTAATTTAATTAAATCATCTACATGTAATAAAACACAATTTCCAATTTCATTCAATGCTTGTATAAGATTTGAGTTACTAAAATATAAGATATAAAATATAAGAGTAACTTTTCTCGAAACAGTATTTCATAATTTTAAATTCTTGGCAATATGATTTCATAAAACATGATTTTTTTTTCCAGGTTCTGCATCATTTTACTTGCGTTTTTTTTTGATAACCTCTACAAATAATCACGCTCACTGAATCTGCAGCTGCTCTCACTACGCACGTTGCAGCCCCATGCAGGCACTCACCAGAAGGTGGAACCCAGAGAGATGTCCAGCAGGGTGCCGACGGTGTGCGAGAAGCCGGAGGTGAAGGAGCTGATGGCATCCAGCGACGACACTGCGGGTAGACCCAGGTCCAGACTGGCGCCGGGGGACTCCTGCGCAGAGTTGACGAGGCGGCACACGGGCGGTATGACCGCCAGCACCACGGACATCAACACCCCTGGAGCAAGCACACGGAAACTCACAGCCCGTAACACTCTGCTGTACAAGTATGAACACCCCGCATAACCAACTTTACACTTCTCATGCACATCTTAAGTGTCTTACCACAAATAGTTGAAGCATTTGATCAACATAATTGTGTTGATATGTACTTATTTAATTTGTTTTAATTTTTAAAGATGATAAAAATTTTTAATGAATTTTTTTTTTTTAATATCATTGTAATAACTTGGCTCTAAGAATGAGAAATCAAGACAGTCATCCTAGACGTGTTCTCAAAAAGGGTGACACTCAGCATGAGTTGCTTACAAGCTGCATTGTCTTTACAACTTTATTCTGTTCACCACCCCACGTCCATGCTTCAGTGTGTCCGATGGTAGGAGAGAACAGACCAGGCACTCCGGTACCCAGCGGCAGTGCGCGTGCATGCAATAACGCAAACGTGCACATTCCCGCCAATGGCGGCATCTGGGTGGCACACGGAGGGAAGGAAAGGGTGGCGGGGATAGGAAGGGAAGTAGAAATATGGCGAACCGAGCACACGTTGTTTCAGCTCACGTGTACCTGCGTACGTCTTAACACTGCTTGCTACACTCTGTCCGCTGTTAGTTCCCTTACATATGCAAGACAAGACTACCTATCCCAATGTTACGAGCAGGAAAACACAACAGGTGTTCAAAAATGCAATGAAACATCACAGATTCCAATTTTTAGACATTTAACTCTTTATTTCAAGTACATATGTATGAATTTAACTTTGCTCTTATCGCTGACATGTTGACTCACCTACGTAGAAGTAGTCCATGCTCTCTGGCATGCTCTCAACCCGAGATATGATGGCTGAGCTGATGTCCAGCACCGATAGGTCAGCCTTCTTCACTTCCCGGTTCTCCCAGATGGTACAACTCACTGGAATAGAGCAGGATCACACTGTCAGTTAAAAGTCTTTCAAGGTTTAAATGAACTAACTGGTATGTAAGAACCTATTACTTGAAAACATGGTCTATGATGCCTGTTCATCTACATGTTTTTTGTTCATAAACTTTATCTTATTCATTCATTAACATATTATCCTTTTTTCAGCATATGTATGTATTTCTTTGTTTCTTATTCTTGCTTTATCTTGTACAATAAAGAATGTCCTACTTATTGTACTCCCTGTTTTTGTATAATTGTTTCTATAAGTATTGAAGTTGTTTGTTTTTATCGACCTCACCTCAAAGGTTTTCAACATTTTGTGGGCATGTTACAATGTAAGTAAAATAAATGATACAAGTTAAAAAGAAAAGAAAAAGGTATATAAAGGTGTTGGTTAATTAATTTGAGTAAAAATTATAAGGATTAAGAAAAAATTATAAAAAAAATATAATTTAAGGCTTCGCTAATACGTAACAAAAAACTGTTGACCACAAAACCATTAAATTACGTAATTGGTAAAAGCGGTTTGCAGCATCAACATGGCTAGTTCATCAAGACAACTTAGATACAACACCTGTCTGTAAATTAAACGATAAATTCAGCTAGTCTGTGAGCATTTAATGTGTTAGAGCAAAGGATTAACAGAGGAAAAGAGTATTGATGACATATGCACTGCTAAAAAAAAATAGCCCACATTTACTTGATAACATCCTCATGTTCACAGAAATGTTGTAACAGTTAAAGCAAATAGAGCTGTACCGATTCACACAATTTTGACAATATGCCAAAACAACCAATACACGAAAAAACACATTCCGGTTAGACAAATTTTTATATAAATTTACTAAATCACCCAAAAGACTCATCCTAAGAGAGGCATGCAATGAAAATTCACATTTTTTTTAGTTGATGTAAACAAAGTTGATTAAAAATAAAGAAACCTCAAATGAACTAAATGGGATTTCTTTTTTTTTAAATCAGCAATAATATAAATAATAAAAAAAATGAGTGCTTGCCTAAAGTTCACTGTCATTAAACATTTTACAATAAACAATCAAATACATAGCAATACATTGGCTCATTATAGAAAACATTTGACTAAACTAGCACCCATTACAGAATACCTAGATTATTATTAAGAAACATTCTTAATTTTTCAATGAATTTCTTTTAGTGCCATCAAAAATATCACCATCTACAGTACCACACGTGCTAAAAAGTCTCTAAGATGGAACACTAGTAGCAGGTACACACATGTACATACTTTGCAGCAGATTCTTACAGAAATTATTCACAAAATACGAAGTTTAAAAAAAGAATTTTAAATGTGCAAGGTTGCATTTACATGTACATGTTGTACATGTTTACCATTCACGAACGGGAATTCCAATACCAACTTAATGCTTGCGGCGGCGAAATTTCATGGTACCAAACATTCATACGTAAATACGTTTCATGTGGTCACTTTGCATGGAAAACAGTAAAAGTAATTTAATTTATGTGAATCCCAATTCCTATTTTATTGCATTAATTTTTAAAATTCAATTTTAAAAACTTGACAGCTTCATTGTGATATTACGAACATTTCTTTGCAGTTCAAGCAGTTAGTATTTTCCATTGTTTATAGTGGCAGCTATGCTCTAAATAAATCAAGTTTTTGTTATTATCTAGCATTACTGTAATGGTGATATATTTATTTATGATGTATTAGATTCCTGAAAGTTATTAAAACACAGGATGTTTAAGTTAGGTATGTACGGCTGGCACATGTAGCTATGAAATGAAGTGAGTTCAAAGTATATAGTATGAAAAGTGAAAAGGGTACCAGTGGATTTTTAGGTTAAGACAGACACTTTCATGTTTTAGTAATATCGACCAAAAATTCACATGCGTATTGTGAACCAGCAGAAACGCTGATTCAACCAAATATTGGCAAAATAAGCTTCTACCAATTCGTATAGGCACAGCTCTAAAAACTAAAAGCAAACATACATATGGAAAACATTTCCGAGCTATCCAATGAGTCAAGAGCTCATGTTTACTAAACAATGTCTCAATTTCTTTCAAATAACTTAAATACTGCCCTACTGGGTATCAATGTAAGACAGAGATGCAGCTGTGATTTATTTGACAATCTTATATGCATAGATGGTTATCATTTGAAACAGAATGTGTTAATCTACTCAAAACAATAATGAAACTTAAATACCAGAAAGTTAAATTTTTCACAAAAAACAATTTGTGAAACTGTTAAACTAATTTTATGCATAACCTCCTAGGCAAAACTACGACAATCATCAGGCAATTTTTTTTGTTTTATGTTGTTTATGAATTCATTCACACAAAATAAATACCGTATTTATGCAGATATAGGCCGCACCTTTTTTCCAAAATTATGATCCCAAAAATTAGGGTGCGGCCTATTAGTGAGATAAAAATTAAAAAAACATTTTTTCCCAAAAAAATTTTTAAATTTGTCAATATACAATTGATTAAACTAATTTTCAATGCATGAAAGTCTAAAGTATAAACAAATAAGTACTTACATGTAATAAAAAATAAAGACACGACTCACCTACAATGTAAACAAAGAATGGGCCGCTGCCGATCGTCCCTAACCTCTCGTGATTCACCATAGCAGCGGGTTGGCAACTGCCGCTCACAAAATAGTTTTCTTGAACATTAGGTAAAGTAGTATTTACAATTGTAAATACCCCACCTTTTTTTTAACAAAGTTTGGAGCTGAATTTAAAGTAGGTCCGGGTGTTTACATGTAGATGTCATTATTTGCGTGTGTTTTTTTTTTATGCAAATATTTTGACTAGAGATGCATTACTACTGTGAGTTTATAAAAGAAACCATTAAACGTTATAAACTTACTAGGAAGTAAAGTAAATAAGCTATAGAAGCAGACCTGCAAGTCCGCTTTGTTTACAAGTGCCGTGCACAGTGCGCTACTGAGTGCCAGGCGAATGTTGTTGCCAGCGTCTGATGCGCGCGCAACTACCTAGGTAGCATCTAGGCTCTAACAGGCGGAGTGTGGGGTAAGGTGGTGATTGCGATGTTGCCAAGTGAGTGTTGCCGTAAATAATTTTTAAAATCTGCAGTTGTTGAATAACTACAATACCTACTATAAAGCACAGTGCACATGCTTTTCTTTCTGTATGTATAACAGTAAATCAAAAAGCTGACACTACAAACACTGATGAAATTTACTTACCGTAAAAAGAACACACTACATATACCGTAAATCTTAGGGGAAAAAAAACACTTTACATATACCGTACGTACATCTCTTTGTTAAAAAAATCCAATTTACGCACTCTCGCTGTCACTTCCCTCATCATTGTCTTCTTCTGGTTCATTTGGGTCGCCTGCTTCGTCTTCTCGCGCATCCCACAATGCGTCATCTTCTGAGCCGTCCATTTCCGACGAGATACCTGTAACCTTGAAACTCTTCTTCACTAAGTCTTCAGAAATGGATCGCCAGGCTGCAAGGATCCACCGACACACTTCTGCCAGCGAAGCTCGTTTCGGACGACCTGATTTTGTTGTCTCGTGATGGGACCGGATCCATTCGTTGTACAAACGACGCATGTGCACTTTGAAGGGGTGGTTAATGACCACGTCGAGCGGCTGCAGCATGCTTGTCATACCGCCTGGTATAACGGCCAAATTGGTTTTTCCTTCCTGGATCTGCTTCTTTACACCCTCCGTGAGATGGCCTTTGTAGCTGTCCAGAACAAGCAATGATTTCATACGCAAAAGTCCCCCTGGACGTCGACACCACACACACGAGAGCCAGTCCTTGACCAAATCTTCAGACATCCACCCTTTTTCCTAGACCCGCACTATAACTCCCGGTGGAAATTTCTCCTTTGGCAAGGTTTTGCGCTTGAATACTACATATGGTGGTAGTTTTCTGCCATCTGCCGTCACACATAACATGACAGTACATCTTTGCTTGTCTGCTCCAGTACCAAGTATCTTCACCGAGCGAGAACCTGAAGGCGTGACTGTCGTGGCTTCCGGCATATCAAAATATACCGGCGTCTGATCAGCGTTTCCAATTTGCCCTAATTGGTAGTTGTGTGGCTTTCTCAAATTTATAATAAACCTCTGAAAACTTATCAACTTCTCTTCATAGCTTTCTGGAAGTTTCTGAGCAATGGATGTCCGTCTCCTTAAACTGAGTTCTTTTCTGTCCATAAAACGCCTCGCCCACCCATAACTAACCTTGAATTCGGTGACGGGTATGCCATGTCTTCTTGCGATTCTGCTGCCTTCGAACAGCAACATTTCAGTAGTAACAGCGAAACCAGTTTGCCTTGTGCTGAGGACGAACTGGTACAATTCATCTTCCACCTCCGGATATTTCGGCTTCTGTTCTCGTAAGGTACATTTTTTTTTTATGCCTTGCAACTTCTCTTTCTGTATCACCCATCTTCTCACGTTCTTCTCGTCCACTCCAAATCTCCTTCCCGCCTCTCTCTTACCGTGCTCCTGTGCATACTGTACCACTTTCAGTTTGATGTTAGCCTTGTAACTAGCTCTGTCTTTTCCCATCTCCGACACACGCAAAATATAAATAAATATATGTAAATGAAAATAAATATAAATATTAAACTTTGTAAAAATATGACTGAAATTTCCAGTACACGTTTACGTAGGTAGCTATGCAGCACGACTCTCGTAAACAACGGTGGTAATTACCGGTATGTGGAAACAAGGATGAACAGGGAGGGGAGAAGTGGGCGACACAGATAACGGAACTGAAAGAATGCAAGGGGGGTGGCCGGGGGGGGGGGGGGGAACTCCAAGGTCAACAAAGTCTGCTGCCTGTGTATGGCTACCAAACCCATGGAGGCGTGGCGGGGGAGGAGGAGGATAAACTATACACAGGATGAAGACAAGGTCAAACTCCGCTGTTGCCAGCACGCTCTTATCGATGGCGCGCAGTTGCCACGATCGCTCTGTGAATAGGTACGTACTTCGTGATTGCCGCTCATCAGCATTTCAGTGCGGCCTCTTTTTGAGATATTAATTTGTTCTAAGACTTTAATCAAAAATATAGGGTGCGGCCTGTATCCGCACGCGGCCTATATCTGCATAAATACGGTAAATAAAATGTGCCCAAAAATGTTAGTGCTTTTGTGACTTGTCGCTGTAGTAAATTCATCTGTATTAAAGAAAACAGCTAAAACAGATAAAAAAGGTTTGTTCACATTCACAATACATATAAGAAATCATTTACCTTTATCAGAGGCTGCACAGCTTGGATTGAGGATCACAGATGACGTCTGGAACATTAAATCAAAGGTCAAATTCAACAGGACTCAAATCTACATATCACAGATCTTGCTGATATTGCAGTATTTTGTACTTCTACTATAACATTATACAGAGTTGATCATAATGCAGAAAAAAAACACTGTGAGTGACTACTGAAAAGGAGATTAACATCTTACACCGATTAGTACCTTCCTTGCCAACAGGGACAAAATATGAGCCAAGGCTGTAAAATTTCATCAATATGCAGGAACTAGATATTTAATACACACCCACTAAACTTACGACAACTTTTCAATTGGTAAATATCATTAAAATACTAACGACCTACATTTTATTGTAAACATGTCTGCATTCAATGTATTAACTTGTATAACTATCATCTACTAAAAATATAACATTATAATTGTTTAGGGTACAAATTTAACAAGGTGAGATTGACTGTAGCTAAACTTAGAATTCTTTGTACCATAGAGTAATTTGAATATGTATAATCAAAGAGAAACAAAACTTGTGTAATCGTCTAATCGGCCAGCCTTACTGCATATGTAATGTGATTCAGCAGTGGTTCTAAGATTTTTTTAAGTTAAATTTATACAAATAATTATAGTTGCATTGCATAAAAAATTCTAAGAAATAAGTATGTAATAATAACTAAGGGACGTATTCCAAGAAGTTTGGGTAAGGAGCAAATAAGCACTGCTTTGTTCGGATACAACCGTAACCTAACTCGTGGGCTGTATTCCAAAAGTGTCTAAACTGAATCCCTGTAAGAAACAAATAGGCAACCGTTTTACTAAACAGGGCCCTGTGCGAGGCTAGAAACTGGTTTCAATGCATTCTAGTGGAAGTTTCGCAACCATCGATTCAATTGTTATGAAAAAATACTAGGAATAGCAGCACCACTGCACAAAAATAGAACCGCCTATCTCATTTCTTCACGTACTTTTTAAGTTGCGATTTTTTTATTTTTATGGCCATTAAAGCGTACAAACTGTATTCCAGGATAGTTTCGTTATCATAAAGTTTAATTTGCCATACCAACACAATTGGTACGTCCCTCAATGTTCACAAAAGTGACTACATATGAGTTAATGTCACCACATGCAGGTCCGCCATCTAGACAAAATCAACGAAAAAGTGAGCTCTGCACATGTGCAGAATTTGGGCAACAAATCAGCAACGGATTGGACACCAAAATCTAATCCCTAAAAATAAGGGACTTGGAATACGGTTAGGGTACAGGTGTAGCATATTAAAAACCTAAACCCTTATTTTTGTGTCTTGGAATACTGGCCTAAGTCAAGTATTACAGAAAAAAAAATTGCAATAAAATACAAAATGAAACATAAATTAAGTTTATTCAGGCATGTTTAGAAACACTAAAGAGTGAATACAGCGCCGTACTGAACTAAATCACTGTTTGAGCAAAATGTGTAGAGTCGTTCAAATAACACATAGCAATGATGAGTTAAACAGAGCGGTATATAAGTACTGAAATGGTAAAATAGAGTAACTATATTTATTTTAATATCTAAGATATATATATTTCTGTGGAATAGCACAGGGTGCACACTTTGAGCAGCACTGCACTGCAGCGTACCAGTTCGAACTCCCAGGCGAAGGGATGGTCGTTGAGCTCCCAGCTCTCGCGGCCCGCGCACTCGCGCTGGTCGTCCGAGCCGCCCAGCTCGGAGCTGTAGCTGCACTCCTCGCTGTTGGTGGTGACACCCATCCACTCGCCGGCGGAGGTGAGCGGCCGGCCCGACGACGCGTCCCCCTCCTCCTCTTCCTCCTCCTCCTCGCTCTCCCCGCAGCTGCTGTTGAGGCTGCTGTCCGCGTGGGGGGGCTGGGGCACCCGCCGGTCCTCCTGCTCATCAGTCACAGGTCGAACACACTTTACAGATCGTTTCAATCTTGTATTCGATTCTTAAAAGAGAACATCAAACACCAACCTAGATTTCAAGAGTGAGTAAGGAAGCAAATAATATATAAGCATAAACATAGTAAAATAAGTTTTGAAGAAACAGTGAACCCATTAAATTAATACACACACACACACACACACACACACACACGTTAAAGATACAAACGTTTTCATTTTGTGTTGAAAAACTTTTCCAGAAGTGCTAAACAAAAATTTCCAGCAGATGGCAGACACAAAACGATGTCCACACAGATCTGTAATAAAAATTTCCCTGACTTTCCCTGAACAAAATTTTAAAATTTCCATGAATAATTTTTTTCTCTTAATCTTATATATAAAATTCTCGTGTCACAGTTTTCGTTGCCATACTCCTCCGAAACGGCTTGACTGATTTTGATGAAATTTTTTGTGCTTATCCGGTATCTATGAGAATCGGCCAACATCTATTTTTCATCCCCCTAAATGTTAGGGGTAGTCCACCCCTAAATTTTTTTTTAATTTCCAGTTTTTGGTAGGAAATCACCATGGCAACGGCTGTTGCTTTGTTGATGCTTCATTCGTCTCTATGGCAACGGCTATTTCATTGTTAGTGCAGTCCTCATCACCGTTGAAATTTTGCAAGTGGTAGTGGGAGGGGGAGGTGTGGTGGTAGTGGGAGGGGGAGGTGTGGTGGTAGTGGGAGGGGGAGGTGTGGTGGTAGTGGGGGGTGGAGGGGGAGGTGTGGTGGTAGTGGGAAGGGGAGGTGTGGTGGTAGTGGGAAGGGGAGGTGTGGCGGGAGTGGGAGGGGGAGGTGTGGTGGTAGTGGGGGGTGGAGGGGGAGGTGTGGTGGTAGTGGGAGGGGGAGGTGTGGCGGTAGTGGGCAGGGGTAGGGGGAGGGTGGGAGAGGGACCGCCGATGCCGAGCAGATTTTTTCGCGAAATATGCCTGCCCCTAATGTTCCTTATGTTACGCAGGATGACATTTTCCGAAAATTAGATCTAATGGGTGGTTAAAACCAGGCAACAGTGGGTACTTTGTCTGCATGAGAACAGTATTTTGCATTGTTCATGCCTTCTGCGTCTCCATGGCAACGGGCATCGCGCGGCAGTGGCGTACCCACAATGAGGGGTATGTATTATGAGCGGCGCAAGAGTGATCTGCCTGTAGACTGCCGTAGCGAAGTACGGGTACATCAGTTGTACGTTGCGTGCACGAGTCGGGTAACCATCGGTGCTATTCATTTTCTCTCCGGTACATTATACAGCATTGTAATAAATTTTCACTGAATTTTTTTTTTATTTACCATTACTATAAATGGGAGATGTGGCTTAATTTTTTTCCATTAGTACCTATAGCCGTGCGAAGCCGGGTCGGGCAGCTAGTAACTCATATATTTTACAATTTTCTGAACAAAAAAAATTTTTAATCCATCCTCCATCTTCCCCACAGCTGGCTTAGTTCTCTCTCCAATTTCTTTATTTCCAATAGAACCTCGGATACACAATTTTATAGTGTGTTTGACTATGCATTAAAACACCAGCAGAAAAGGAATTTTTTTTTAGGTCTGGGTGATGGCATACTGGAGTATGACTTTTTCCCTTCTAATTATTATTCTGAGAAAATTTCTATGACTTTCCATAATGTGAACATCATGCACAACATTTCTTTGATAGCTTCTCTAGAGATTAACAATGTAGTCCTTGTCAAGAATACAGAAGTTAGTGTTTGAATTTCTGAATTTTCTTTCCTCAAATATTTTTTTCTTCAAATATTATATCTCTTGAAGAGTAAAGATTTCATGGTATATGAGGATTTTATTGACCCAACTGTACTAAATATGTAATATAGACAGATAGTTGTATTCTATTCACAAGCCATCATTGACTACAATTTGCCAAAAGAACTGTTGAATTCAGCTGATGTAAATAAAGCCATGAGGTTTTTTTTAAATAATGATACACCAATATACACATTGTTTTTGTTGACATTTTTAACTGTATAATAGTAATTTAAAAAGGAACATATTTTTAAAATTAAATACACTTATAAAAAAATATTGTTACGAGTGGAGAATACTTGTCCGGAAAGGATAGCCCAATTAATTTAATATGGTTTTATTTATTTAATAATATTTACACTATTAATTATGTTATAAAATTTAAATGTCTGTCCAAAAATAAATTTGTATCTAATAATTTGAGGGCACCTCAAACTTGCGGATGTCTTAAATTGACTACATATGTCATACATTCAAAAGTGTCTTAGATCCAAAGGTGTCATTTATTTAGGTGCCTTGAACAAGATGGTGTTCTGAATAAAAATATATCTTTCATTCAAAGAAGTCTTAATTTAGACATGATTCAGAAGTGTAGAGACTGCCATTAAAAGGTAACTACTATCAACCATCCATGTGTGATAGTCTACAACCTATCTGTCTACCGAAGCCTCTCTGCGGGATTGTGGGACCGGCACGGCAGGAAGACTACAAGATTATCGCACGCAGTTCCAGCTCCCATCCTGTCTCGTCTCCTTAATTCATATGGCACTATGGGGGTAGTTGTCAGTGTCAAGGAAGTCAGTTTCAGTTTTAAGTGTTGGGCAAAATACTAAACAGCCTTACACCTAGAACTCTCTCCACTTGTCATTTACTGACTGGTGTCTTGTGCATGCTCTGCGAGAAGCCCCTGCCACGTTAATACCTCTGGAAGAGACTCAGTCGTGCCACCTGCACTTCTCACACTGCCAGCACCTCTCACGCCACAGGTGCCTCCCACATGACACCGGTGCTTCCTGTGCCACTTGTGACTCTGCAGTGCTTCCCATGCCTCGGCCGTGCTTCTCGCGACTCTGCTTCCTTGTGGCGAGGTGGCCACAGAGACCCAGATGAGCGTTTCAACCACTACTCGCTTCTTCCTTCCGAGAAGGAAGTTTCAGAGTAAAGGAATAAGAATTGAGGAAGGGGTATCTCAGATTAAAATAATCTCGTTTATGAGAAAACACAAATTACATTGAGCAATACACTTTCTGAAAATGTACCCACTTATTTCACAAGGATTCACAATAATGACTTGGTACAGTATTTATAATAACATACATAAAGTATTAGAACATTGAGAACATAAAATATGGCAGTTCACCTTCTGAGATGTGGCACTCTCCCTGTCGATCTCGTCAGTATCGCTGCCCCCGTGGTTGGTGTCTGTGGACGTCCTCCTCCCTCGAGGGATCAGGAAGCTCTGCTGCACCCAGGAGATGTGCTGTGGAGCCTCGTCGCTGGCAGCCCGACCCGACACTTCCTCCGCCCCATCGTCGCTGCCCACGCCTGGCGGGTGCGAGCAGAACACGTCTTCTGCCTGGCTCTCCGAGCCACACGGCGTCCCTGCCCTCGTGGCGTCGTCACTGCAGGGCGGGTCGGGGCTCCAGTTCAGGCTGGCCTTGCCGACGCACGGCACCGCAACCACGTCCGCCACGCTCGCGGCCGCATCGTCCCCGATCTCGCTCGAGTCGTTCCCGTTCAGGCTTTCGAAGCCATCGTCATCCAGAGGTGTCGTTTCCCGTTGCTCGTGACCCTCCACCGAAGCCACAGATGGCAACCTATTAAAAATAAACAATTAAATAATAACATTGTGTATTCAAAACTACCCAATTTGTAAGTCATATTTTTATACCCCAGCTTAATCTCCTAAATAGTTTACTTAAATAACAAAACTTACTTGAAAAAAATATTTATTAATCATACTAAGGTAAGAACAATGTACATAATCATTGATTTGATAAAATTATTTTTTTATTTGAATCAAAGATGCACCTCTCTTTTGATCCTTGAGTTTCTATAAAAGAATAATTTCACCTACAAATATAGGATAGTCATCAATTTAAGTAACTTATTTATTTGTAATACACAAATGGTAATTCAATTCAATAGTTTACTAACCCTACATGACATGCCCAGCAGGTTTAATACAGGCTGCAATGGTTAACCTTTCATTTGTTAAGTTGATTCAGCATTTGACACATAAAGTAGTACGTAGTTTTTTTTTTTTTTTTAACTGAACAGGAGCCTTGCTTTCACTGTGCACCCATGATTGCCAGAATTTTTACCTCAATGTGACACTTGACCAATCACTCTGGTTTCTTGTGCCACATCCTGAATTATTGCCTTTCTAAATAACCAGTCCTGTTCGTACTTACAACCAATGTAGATTAATTTTTTCAGAAAATGTTGGAAGTCATTAATATTGTAAGGTGCAACCTATTTCCAAATCTACAAAACTCAATGAAGTATAGAATAAATTCAGCGAATTTAAGTGGTCACTGATTGTAAAATGCCATTCACTGTGAGATGCAACCCATTTTCTGACTCAAATGTCACGAGAGAAAAAAAGTGTGTCAGTTATTTAAGTAAATTCGGAACTTTATGACAAGAATGTTACCTCAACAAGTTACTACAAATTGAATATGCTTGGGAAAGAAAGAAGAATAAAACAACCATTCAACATGTCATGAGAACAAAACAGGAGTAGTACAAATTCTTCCCAGCCTTTCAGTCAGGCCAAGTAACCCTATTAAAAGAATACATAAAAAAATATAGAAACTGGTAGAGCACGAACACAAAGAGCTTGATCATATTAATCTGTTAGTGACCACTGAACTGCACAAAAGCCAAAAGGACTGTCACAAAAAAAATCTAATAATTGGATATTTATTTTAGATGCAGCAAAAACAAAATTATAAAAGTGGGTACTACAGAAAAATCCATTTTTTTTACATGACCTTATATTGTACTTTACATGATATTACTTAATTCATATCATATAATCATAAAAAAATATGGTATGTATATAGAAATTAAATTATTTTTATTATAAATCAGAAGTGGTTTGAGTTCAGACACACGGTTGTAGAAAATAATTTTCCTGTATTCAGTTTGGTGAAAATGGATCAGCATATTATTGGTAGCTTAGATATTAGGTAAGCAAACCGACGGTTCAACGGATTGTTTACACTTTACAGATACACAAAGTGCCAGCTGGTGCACTGGATGCCAGTAGTAGGAAAGCAACGTCCTGCGGGGTGAGAAGTGTATGGGCGTAGTGATAGGAGAGGAGAGTGCTTGCTGTTGATTAGTCAGTCACAAAGTACTAGAAGGAAGACAGTAGGAAAGAAAATGATGCAAGCAGAAAGCCAGAACTTGGTGAAGACATTCTGTTTGGTTCTCCAGCCAAGACTTACACAAAGGATGTGAATTTTATACAAGTTTGAAGAATTTAAAGCTGCTACTCCTCTTAAATGTTGGGCTGTCTTCGAATGAAATAGCTTGGGACTGTTTCCACACCTACTGCCAGCCACCAGTGTAGCCTAACCGGTACTTAATGATCCAACCTCTTTTTCTATGATGCAGAATTTAAAAACTAAAACAAGGTGGTTCAAACCGATTTCCCCACCCTCCTGTTTATAAAACTGCTGGTAGACCAGTTCCAGGTGCTGACCTTTCACCTCAAATTTCTGCTGTCAAACCATCTTTAGCTTGTTTTGGCTTTAGGGGTAGTGCTTGACTTGTTGAAAGGTGAAAGGGTGGAGAAAAGTGACAAAAAAACAATTCTCTTTTCCAGCCCTCCAACAACCCAGTAGGTCAATCACAGCTGACAAGCCCTATATTCTTATTTAGGAGTGAGTAAAATGAAAGCCTCTTTTTATTTATTTATTTAAAGAATGTTACCTGTGTACTCTCTGACCTTGGAAACATTCTAGAATTAACCTATCAAACGTCCATACCCTCTATATTCACTCAGTTTCCTCATACAACACCAACCAAATTTTTTCATATTACATGTTAATAAGCGAGGTTGAAGCTACTTCTTTGTCATGACCAAGTGACCTGAAGTCTTACATGAACTTGCAAATTCTGTTTTCCAAGTTTCAATACTGAAAAGCTGACCCTGGCTTGTACATGAGTCCAGGTGTGCTCGGGTAAGACGGCTTTCTGACCCTCCCACTGCGTGAAGACACACACACACCTGCGCTTGTAGCGGGGGGACCGCGGAACCTCCCCCACCCCCGCCGGCTCACTGCGGCCGTGCCCGGAGCTGGGAGGCAGGTCCGCCGCCCGGCCGCCGGGGGTGTCCCAGGCCACGACGCGCTGGCGCACCCCCTCCGAGGGCGATGACCTGCCACACGTACACCACCGTCCAGCTGTCGCACTTTCCCGGCGGTTGCACATGTACAGTTCCTACACATCACATTTCTTAAAGTGCCCTTGACTTGGGTGCAAATAGCAGGAAGATTGGGGAGTGGCGTTGAGGGGTTTCAGACAGCGAGGGGAGAGGGTGAGTTTTAATTGCTTCTGAGACTTGTTGCAGATGTAGAGGGAAGTTTGGGTGAAGGGGGAGGGGGAAGGGGGTTGAAGACAGGATATGAGCCGTGTTCTTCATTACGACGACGAAGGACGGAGGCTCCCGTTTGAAGTGAGAGATTGAACCCACATTGCAATTTTCTGCTCTCAGTTTACTAACGGTGCTGTAGCTGAGCTCATTCTACCTAAGAAGACATCCTCAAGTGGTCACTTGTCAATATAGCTGTGGCACAATCGTCTACAATGACTGTCAGAACTCAGTGTCACAATATTTGCAGCTTGTCACACCACATAGCTTTAAAACTAGAGGTCTGTGAGTATTCAAAAAATATTTAATGTTCAATTCAAAAATTTCAAATAATATATATTTTTTTATTATTCTTAAATAAAATTAAAATTAATGAAATTCATGAACAAATTTTTTTTAAAGAATACAGTGTAACATGTATGAAGCCAAGAAGATTTATTTATAAATTTAGTACATACTGTTTACTGCATCACAGTTCATACATGCATTTTATATGTACCAAATAATCTGTGATTATGATTAAAAATTATTACATATAATCTATACTCAAATAAATAAAAAGTTTTTTTTTTTTTAAATTAAAACATTACTGCTTTAAGAAGATGCATTGCCATTTTTTTTCTATTGCATTTTACACCACTCATGATTTCATATATTTCTCTCTTACTTCATTTAATTGTATTTTGCATTACAGGAAAGCTTCACTATAAAGAACATGAAGGGACCAAAAAATAGTTGAGTTTGTTATATTGAAGTTCTTTATACTGAAACATAAGCATTGTTATAAATATGTATACCGATAAACACATGAAACACCTTAAGAGTTTTAAGGTTCAGTATCTCAGTCATTAGTCTATGGCCGCTTGAAGAACCTGTTCACATACTCTCTGCTGATGCTTTGTCTATGGTCAGGAGACACATTGTAGGCAGAGCTGCCAACCTCAAATCACACCCATCAGTAATGACAATTATATTAAAAAAGTACGCGTAAATCATGCACAATAAATTTTTCCTGAGGAATTATGACACACACAAGAGAAAACAAAGGACAATAATATGCAAAAAAAAATTAAAAATGTAGGCCTATGTATATGAATACAATGAAAATTAATGAATCGAAGAAAAAAACTATTTGAACAATACAATCATCTGAATATGTAAGAAATGTCATTAATTTTACAGGAAATTTTCAACCTTCAATTCAAAGTATTCAAAGTTATACTTTTGAACAATTATATTTTTATTTGCTTCTTTTATCCTGGTTGGATAAGAACTGTCTTATAAACAAACAACAGAAGACAAACAAAAGAACTTGTAAACAATAACTCTGCGTTCGTTACTTTCGTTTTTTCAGATGTAGCGAAAAAACTACGATATGGATTTATTGCTCGTCATGACTATAAAATGTTCCGCCTGTTTCTTTAATTCAATGTGCCCTCTACAGTCATCCCTTCCACCATGTGCAATCGAAAAGTCAAACGTGCATACATTACAAAACGCGTGGTGTTCCAAAACATTTGAAGACAAGCATGGCCATTCTTTTGAATAGTTAGGTCTTAGGTCGAAAGTTTTGAAGAATTGCGTTCTTTTTTTTATCCCTCAGATACACGCTTCATTTCTACAACCGGCCGGTAGCCTACAACTCACGTAGTTTCGGTTTCCTACCACGTTCGTGCAACTTTGGATTTCACTCAAAAATTGAAATTAAAAAAATCGAAGGGTTGGGTTGGGTTGGGTTGGGTTAGGTTAGTCACAACATGCTTGTTTTCATTGATTTAGCGGCTGAAGTGGCGTTAATACCGAAACGCAAAACTTCGGAAATCTTCGGAAATTCTTGCAGGGAACCGAAACTACGTGAGTTGTAGGCTTCCCACAACCGGCACTGAAGAACACAACACTATTGAAAAAAGGAAAAAAATTTCACGTCTGTAGACACGACAAAAACAATATGGTGAAAAAAATGAATTTCAAGAAATAAATTAAAACAGCACAGGTTAGCCAAAGTACCGTACAAAAATTATCGTGATGTAAGTAGCCAACAAACGAAAAGTCCGAGAATATGTACTATTTGTATCGTACAACGGACGTAATACCATCCCATTATTATTTCAAAACACGAGAATTAATCTACTCATGTCGACAGTACATGCGCACACATACTAGTTCCGTTATTGTTTTTGTTTACGTACACGCTGTTACGTTTGAATAAGAAAATTAAAAATAAAGTACAAGTTTTTGGATGGTAATTTTTTTCAAAATTTGCCTCAAGGTTGTTCGTTCAAGTGAATATTTTTGTTTCAGGAAGAAACGGACCGTCGTAAAATTCGTTAAGATGAAATAAAATTCAAGGTTATTATATACGTTTTTGGCGGGACCAAACAATGAGTTCGGTTAAGTGAAGTGTTCGTTTAACTGAAGTTCGTTGTACTGGTGCTTTCCTGTATTTTTATTGGACTCCTGAAGAAATTGGGAAGAAAATAGATATTTACTGTATGTTTACATTATATTTGAAAAATTTATTTGACATTCATGAAAATAAATTGATATTCAATAAAATAAAAAAAAACCCATGGGCATAGATAGAACTGTAGGCATTACTCTCACTGTCTACTTTCGGGTCAGCACTTTCTTTTTGTACTCTGATACACAGTTGGGAAAACTCTTACCTGCAAAGCCGTACTCTTTTTGTATACTTGGAGACGGGAATTTCAATGCCTCTGCTCTTTCTGTCAGCTCCTGTCTCAGGAGAAGATTTGGGGGTGCAACCTGCAAACAGTTAGGCACAGTTGTCATTTTATGCGCACACAGAATAAATTTTACTCTCTGTAGCAAAAATGTTATGCAAACATTTCAACATACGTGTACATACATAACATTAACTTCATAAATTGCAGGCATTATGGCACATTATATTGTGCATTTAACACATGTTGTTGAAGTGAAGTTGCACAGCTTTTTACTCTCATTTAAGAGGACCCAAATCTGAATCCCTCTCTGGCCGATACTGATTTTGGTTTTCCATAGTTTCCGAAAATCACTCCAAATAATGCTGGGATTACTATAGGCTGTGGTTGATTCTTACCCAATTTTCTTGATTTGAGCTATGTGTTTGTATCTGTACTTTCTTGACCTCACCGCTGAAAAATTCTTATATTCTATAAAATAACAAAATAAAAAAATCAACACACATGGAGATCATACTTATATAAAAATTACAGACAAAAAATTATGGTTTTTATTTTTAGTCCTATTTCATTTTTAAAATACAAAATTTGGGGATTATTGTTTTTATTTTTACAAATTCTGTTCTCTTATTCTATTTAAACCAAAATAATGTAATAATGACATGCTGCATTTTTACAGTAAATTAATGTGTAATAAGGGTGTCTAAAACAGTAACATTTAGACTAAAAATAAATTGACGAGCATTTAGTTTCAAAGTGATTCAATAAGAGAAGTACGATCAAACAAATTAAATTAATTTTTTCAGATGTATGGAAATAATGATATTCCTTGGATTTCAATACCTTTCTTTGTGATTTATATTTAGTATTGGTTAAATGCTACTTCATTTACTGATTTAACTTGCATTTTGGTGCTATATGCTGTGTATTGACATGCTTTTTTAATTTCAGTTTCAACATAATCCACCATATCACATATAGGTAATCCAGGCCCCCCACATCATTCTGTGGGCCCCGTTGCTAGAGGTCATGATTATCCCCCCCCCCCCCCATTTTTATACTAAAAAGATTTAAAAACATTTTTGGCTTCTATGTATATTGTTTAAGTTTAAGTTATATTAATTCTTAACCTTAATCACAATTATTTTTCAAAAACACATTGAAACTAGATTTAAGTCAGTGTTTAGATTGTCAACGTAAATTTATGTTGAGTAATGGCAAATAAATGAGTGTAACATGGTGTCACGTCGGATGTTGGTGGTTTTGTTGCTCACAGTTGTAGATTCAGACACGTTCTGTACGCACAGCATATTCCGAATCAAATTACTCTGGTGTGAAATTTTGTTGGTAACTAAAATTAGGCCTGATTGTTTAATTGTTTTCTATGATTTATTTTAAAATTATCACTTTTTTTGTTTTATTTGTTTCTTCTTTCCTTCGCGGGCCCCTAGATTCACGCCCCCCTCCCCCTTCTAGACTCTGGCCATGTGGGGGCCCTGAGGTAATCTTGTCACTAACAATAACACACTGCGACTAAGCTACATAACTTTAATTAATCTGTAAAAAGAGCAATAAGTTGCAGCATTTTAAAAGTTGTATCCATTAACACATTATTTTAATAGGGGTCTGCAAGTACTGAAAAAATAATCAATATTTGTTGAATAATTTGATATTCAATATTCGTTGAATAATTTGGACACAGAATTGGAAAACCAAAACATTCTGTTACACTAACATTGTGCCAGAAGGTTCACACCATATTACAGTACAAATTGACAACTGCTATCAGAACAGACTGCAAGCATTCCATGCCAAGAGATTACTTATCAGTTCTCCAATAGTGATCCTACAGTCCTAAACGAACGAGACAAAAGCAAATTCTTAAGGTTGCTCTGACTAATAATTTTTTTTTTTCAATTATTCATTCCCAAATATTACACCAAGTGTATAATGGTTTTATATATTTATCTCTCTTTTACGTTTCACTGTATTTTGGATAAATTTTTCTTTGACTCCTGTGAAGTTTTACAATACGTTAAAATTTTATTTGAAAAATATTCTATATTTGTGAATAATTTGATATTTGATTCGAAATTTGACTAAAATAAAAGAAACATGATTCACAGACACCTATATTTTACAAATATATTTTTTATTTATTTTAAAACTAAAAACTATGAGCATGTATGGTAACACGAATGGCAAACTGTATGTTAAATACTCACAGATGTTACGCGACCTGGATCTGGGCTTGCGCTTGGAGCGCCTGAGCCTACGGGAGCTGGCGTGGAGGACGTCCCGGCTGGCGCCGATGTGCGTCGACACGATCTGAGAGTGGACGATGCTGAGGACGAGCATCATGGCCACCGGGATCAGCACCTCCGACGCAGACACCAGCTGCGACACGGAGACCACGTGACTGCCAAGGACAACTGAGTTACTGGCGCGCGACAAAAACAAATGCAAATGTTCCCATTCAAGGGGCCCACTTAGTCGGGGGTGCACTTGTGTAAGTGAGGCGGGATGATAAGTGTGACGCTCGCTGGTGCTTATAGCTTCGGTATTGGCTCTGAACTGGCACACAGTCTTCTTGTCATGCATAAGGCAACCATGAGATTTCAGCAGTAACCATAATATTAGATGGTGAAAAGTGAAGATAAAGGTGTAATTCAAGTCTCTTGAATGCTTTCGAGTATCTGTACCGAGTTTTTCCACGCCTAAAAAAATATTATATAAACACACATTTGAGCCGTTTTCACTACCTAAAACTACAGTTCAAACACAAAATATGGAAACAGAATTATTCACCCGCCCTCAGCGTATTCTTAAATGCTTTTCGTAAACAGATGCCACTTTGATATCTTGTGCATTTTTCAAATTGTGTGGTTTTTCTAAAGCTCTTCACACTATATGTATGGCCAGGTAGGTGGGGGCCCTTAAGTGAAGCATAAGTTACGTTGTTGAAGGCTAACGCATTCAAAACAGAATACACCAGTTTCCAACATGTTTGAAGGCTAGAGAGATGTAGATGACGGATAACATTAGCAGTAGCTACACTAGAGCTGATACGTATTGAAAACAAACAATAATATAAAGATAATATTAACTTCACAAATAGCTCAAATATACCATACAACATGCTCTTTCTCTTGTTTGACAAAGCGCAAATGTATCAATTGTTTTAATGACTGGGCCAAATTTCAAACTGTATAAAAACTATGGCACGAAAATTTTACAAATAAATAAAAGAAGGAATATGCATCCAATCTTTATAATTTATTACTACCAACACCATAGCAAATGCAAGAGAGGTATCGAGTTAAAATTTTAGAAATAGGTGTTAAAAAAATTATTTTTTGAAAATAATTTAAAAAAAATCATTATAGTGTGAGAACCAAGCCTGCATTTCAAGATTTTACGGTAAACACGAAATATAGCTCGAATGGGTTGCCAGTGTTTAATGACACGGGGTCGTGGTGGAGCCTGCACGGAGACGGCCCATCACCTCCTGGCCGGCTTGCGCCCAGCAGAAGTAGAGCAGCGCGTTGAGAGCCTGCAGCAGGTAGAGCAGCAGCAGCAGCGCGAACACCCGGGCCGAGGTCTGCTGGAGCCACCAGCGGCCGTGCAAGGGCAGCAGCAGCAGCCGCGCCACCGCCAGCCTCGCCACCGTCATCAGGCCGTGCTTCGGCTTCGCCTTGGTGAACGACGATCCTGCGGGCACGCCACCGAGTCACGTGGTTCAGGTCACTTCATCACCTCACCATCTTGACCACATCTGATAGTGGTTGGTGGGTTTGAATTAGAATCTCCATTGTTAAACAGTCACGTCCATAAAAATAAGTACGTATTTTTAAACCATTTCCACTTCAGCCAATGGTTTGGGCATCTACCCGACATGGTGCAGGCCATTTATCTTGAGAGAAAAAGGGCTTCTCCTGGTTAGAATGTAATCATGCAGACAAAGCCACCCCCTGGAGCAAGCCATGCCGCAATTTGGACCACCTGTCCCCTCCACTCTCAACTCTATGCTGATGATGGAGACAGATTATTGACTCCGCGGCAGGGGTGTACGCAGGGGGTTGGGAAGGGAGGAATATAGCCCCATCCCCCTCCTCATAAATCATAAAAAAGAAATATTATTCCCACCAAAAAAAAAATTGAAAGCAAACAGCTGGCAAAGTGGTTCTACATCTTTCTCTTTCTCTCTCTCTCTCTCTCTCTCTCTCTCTCTCTCCCCCCCCCCCCCCCCCCCAAAACCATAAATGAATTTCTGCATATGCTCCTGTTCCTGGGACAGGGTTAACATCACCTTACAATTTGCCAACACAACTGTCAAACTAACCTCATATAAACAACATCTTTGCATTTGTAGGTACTCCAACAGGGAAACTTTTCCTTTTAGCATTATTAAATGTAAAGTAGTAATTTGAGACATATTTAAGTATTGTTAGTTAACTATTGAACACTTCTTGCATAAAAAGTCATACACGCAACTACTCATCATCCACCACGAAGCATCTTTGTGACAGTTGTATCGACAATGCTGGACCCAGAAATGGTTAACTGCACAGCTCACACCAAACAATCACGGACACACTAAAAACATAGCTAAATTGCACCAAAGGGTATTTCCTTAACAACACACTCCATGTTGATGGCTTAGCATAAACACTTTTTTTTAAATGATATTCTAGATATCAGAAGCATCACTAGCTTGTGTACAAACGTATCATGTCCAAATAAACTGGGGTAATTACATCAGGATGTTGTTATATTGTAAGAACTGTAAAGACCAAAGGGCTTGCAAACATTCACTACGTGATATCTCAAAACTAAGAAAAATGGATGTTTGTGCGTTAAGCCATCAATATTTAATCTAAATTTGGTTAAATTGAATTACAATATAACAACTACCATAACACACACTAGAAAATAACATCCTATAAATTTTGATTATAAACTTCTAAATCATTCTATTATAAAATACAATTAATTTAAAAGATTTAAATATCCCTCTCGATTCTAAATTACTCTTTCATCATATTTAACCCATTATCTAATGTGAATAGAACACTTGCTCTAATTAAATATATTACATTTAATTAATCTAATTTGGACTCTATTCTCAGTCTTTATATATCCTTAGTTAGATCTAAACTAAAATATGGTTCTATCATTTGGAACACCATTAACAAAACTGATAGTGATAAAACTTTATTGAAAAAGTACAAATTAAAGTAATCAAAATTATAAGTCAAAATAAATATTTTAATAACACTGTATATTAGATGCACTACCTACTTGTAAGAAACTCCTATGAAAATAAACTTAATTGTAGTTATTGTCTAGAATACACGGGAATTAAAATACTATATTTCAATAATCATTTCAACTACCATCATTATGATTAAACAAAACAAATGGTATACTACATATAGTAAAGTATTGTTAAAAAATTCAATAAATATAATAACTTGGCTCCCTTATTTAACAACAAATTAAATGCTCAGAAAATAATAGTTTACCTTAATTCCATAATACCTTAGATCAATTATATATAATCCATGACAGAACCAATGGGAGTTTACTTTATGTATTGTCCTGTTTTTTGTTTTGTTTAAGGTTTTCCTATTTAATGTACTTTTGTTTTTGATTTCATGTCTTTGTACCTGCATGTTTTTGTTCTTATGGATATTATGTGTGTTATGATTTGTTGGTGATTTGTGTACTTGTTTTGTGCCTATTATTAAGGCATTCTGGCTGTAGGTAGGCATGTTACAATTATAAATAAATATTACAGCATGAAGTATCTCCATACCCCCGAGGCAGGATTGGAGAGAGGCTAGTACCGTATTGTCAGGGAGCAATGAACCGGCCTGATCACTTCTATGTCACTCTATTTCTGGCCACTATTTGTATTTGTGTACACCCGGTGTGAAACTTAAGCAATTTACACGTTGACATCATAAACCAGGAATGATTAAAATTTTATAATAGCAAATGGATATTAAATATCTAATAGGAACATCACCAAAACCATAAATACTATACGTATAGAATTTTTTAAGGTATCAAATCAACACTATGTAACCAACACAACCATTACATATATTTGATTGATTAAACTTTGGAATGAGACATTATTATTGTTATCGAATGACAGACTATAGGTATTTAGTTGCATTTCAAATTAATGACTGAAATACAAACCGGTTTTACGAAATTAAGGCACTACGTACTATGAAAGGAGACAAGATTTTATAGTTTTATTTTCAGGCCAATATCTTTATAAAACAGGAAATGCTGATGTTATTGATTTTTTTTTACAAAATCTGTTTATTAAAAAATAACAGTTGCAAGATTTAAAAATAAGTCCACTTTTTCCAATTTTTTTTGCATAAAATGTGGTATGAAGTTCATTATAAATAATTACTTAAAAGACTATCTATTTGTCATCAAAGTTAAGTTTAACTTGAAAATTGTGCTTAGTTTCATGATTTTAAATGCATTTCAGTGCTTTGTGGTTTATTAACTTTATTTTCAGTGTTATAGGGTGCATTGACATGCTTTTTATTTTTATTTCCCTAACTATGCAAAATTACGATACTGTTCTGAAAAAAAGACATTTTCAATTTCCCCATGTTCTCCAGGTATTTAAAACCACTTTTCAAATACTTGGGTTTTCACTGTCTTCTGTACTTTCCCAGTCCGCTGGAACCCTGAAAACCTACTCCGTCCCGTACAGCTTCCAGGCGAGGACTCACCTCGCACCAGGTCGACATCTATCAGCTCCGTCTTCAGCTTGGCCGTCTTCTTGGCCACGTGGCTGAGACCATGCAGGATCCGCTCCTCGATGGTGCGCTCCCATTGCTGCTTGTCGTACGTGCCGATCTTCTTCTGGTACCTGCAACACCGCCTCGTCACACAACAGTACCAACAATCCACATGCCACCCAAATTTCTTCCTATCACGCCTAAGAAGACTGGCTGAAGCAACACTGACATTTGGCTCCGCAAATAAGTGTCAGCTATTCTGCAAAACAAATACTCATTGTGACAGCACTAAAAAGAGTGAAGTCATGGTCATGAGGAGGAATAAAAATGGTGTAAAGAGATACAATTAATTAGATTGTGTTGTGTTTAATTATCTAATTGGAAGGAGGATGCAAAAACAAGGCGGGAATAGTACGTAGAGGACAACAAGGAGAAGCATACTACAGGTGTGTGTGTGTGAGAGATTTAGCATGGAAGAGGGAGGTGCCATTAAAATGCAAACAAGTGTTGTACAATACTTACCATGTGCCAATAGTCACCTATGGGGCAGAGACTTGGACTGAGGACAAGAGAGATGCTGGGAAGATCAGAGCAATAGGAATTAAGTTTATGAGGAGTATGTTGGCAGTTACGAGGCGACACAGGATCAGAAATGAGATGGTGGAAGCAAGAGAAGGAGTATAGGACTCGAATGAGATCATTGAAAAAGCAAGGATGTGATGGTATGGTCATGTCCAGAGAATGGGGAAAATGAGGCTGCCTAGGAAAATGATGAAGTTGAAGTACACAAGAGGAAGAACCCAAAGAAGACCAAGGAGGAGGTGGGAAGAGGAGACAGTTAAAGGATTAAAGGAGAGAGGAAAAGAATGGATCATTGTGAAGGAGGAGAAATGGTGATTGCTGGAAACAGGTGATGAGCGGGATGATGACGACTCATTGTGACATTGCCTCCACGATCTTCACAAAATACTGCAGTGAGCTACTTCCAAATCACACGCCATACATAAACTACTCTACAATCCCACGCCTTCTTCATTATACTAAGAGCAACCAGGTAGCAAAGATAATAGAGCGATTGTAGTTTTCACTCCTACCTGCCGCTGTAATGTCACACTGAGGCGACAGCAAAGTAGCCTTTCAGTCGTCATGAGGCAGTCTTTAACAAGTCAGGATAATGTTATAAGCTTGACTCAAGCGCCACTGTGTCTTTCACTTCAAGGAACCGAGTGTTTCCCCTAAGCATGGCGCTAAAAGCTGCAAAGTGTTTGTCTCATACTACCAAACCAGTACGAGGTGACCAAAGTTAGGGCATACTGCGCATATCTGACTCAAATTAAGGATGTATCATTAAATTTTATTTTAAGTAAGGTTTGTAAAAAAAAAATTATTGACCAAAACACCTAACTTAATGCTGATAAATTGAAAATTATTTTTATAACATACTCACTTAAATGCAATTACTAGCCATTAAAATAAATTTTGATCAATTTAAAATATGTTGTCAAAAACTATGCACAATATTAATAATTTAAACTACTCAAACTCATCTAATTTTGGTTGATTTGAGTTGAAGTTAGTCTTTTGATTAATTTACAACAACAGCACACTCACCAGTGTATCCTAAATAGTCTATTGTTTTCAACCTTAGATTGGTAATGCTAAAGTTAGAAGGTTCAGAGATCCAGTCACCACAGGTCGTGATGCGTATGCTTCTGTGGTAACCTTAAGATGATGATTTGAATGAGTGGGAATAACTGAAGTACCCCGAGGAAAACATCAGGGAAATGTCCTCTGTATATTCCCGCATGTTTGGCAACTGAGAGAAAGAGGGAGGGGAAATGGAAAGGGGAAGTGGGAAAGGGAGAGGGAAAGTGGGAAAGGGAGAGGGGAAGTGGGAAAAGTAGAGTGGAAGTGGGAAAGGCAGAGAGAAAGTGGGAAAGGGAGAGGGAAAGTGGGAAAGGGAGAGGGAAAGTGGGAAAGGGAGAGGGGAAGTGGGAAAGGCAGAGGGGAAGTGGGAAAGGTAGAGGGGAAGTGGGAAAGGTAGAGGGGAAGTGGGAAAGGCAGAGGGGAAGTGGGAAAGGCAGAGAGGAAGTGGGAAAGGCAGAAGGGAAGTGGGAAAGGCAGAGGGAAAGTGGGAAAGGGAGAGGGGAAGTGGGAAAGGCAGAGATGAAGTGGGAAAGGCAGAGGAGAAGTGGGAAAGGCAGAGAGGAAGTGGGAAAGGCAGAGGGGAAGTGGGAAAAGCAGAGGGGATGTGGGAAAGGCAGAGAGGAAGTGGGAAAGGCAGAGATGAAGTGGGAAAGGCAGAGGAGAAGTGGGAAAGGCAGAGAGGAAGTGGGAAAGGCAGAGGGGAAGTGGGAAAAGCAGAGGGGATGTGGGAAAGGCAGAGAGGAAGTGGGAAAGGCAGAGGGGAAGTGGGAAAGGCAGAGGGGAAGTGGGAAAAGCAGAGGGGAAGTGGGAAAGGCAGAGGGGAAGTGGGAAAGGCAGAGGGGAAGTGGGAAAGGCAGAGGGGAAGTGGGAAAGGCAGAGGGGAAGTGGGAAAGGCAGAGAGGAAGTGGGAAAGGCAGAGAGGAAGTGGGAAAGGCAGAGAGGAAGTGGGAAAGGCAGAGAGGAAGTGGGAAAGGCAGAGAGGAAGTGGGAAAGGCAGAGGGGAAGTGGGAAAGGCAGAGAGGAAGTGGGAAAGGCAGAGGGGAAGTGGGAAAAGCAGAGGGGAAGTGGGAAAAACAGAGGGGAAGTGGGAAAGGGAGAGGGGAATTGGAAAAAAGAAGAGAGGGAAAGTGGGAAAAAGAGAGTAGGAAAGTTTGAAAGGGAGAGGGAAAGTTTGAAAGGGAGAGGGGAAGTTGGAAAAGGGAAAATTTGAAAGGGAGAGTGGAGGTTGAGAAAAGGAGTAAGGGAAAGGGAAAGTTGAAAAAGGGACAAGAGAAGTGGGAAAGGAAAAATCTGATTGATTGCCGCAAATAAATATATTTAATCTGCCTGTTTATGTAATTATGGAATGAATTAAAATTATTTGTTATCCTTTGCATGGTATATCTTTGTTTCTGATATTTTAATTATGGCCTGAAGAAACCACAAGTTGAGGAGAAATATTTTTTTAAATTCAAACCAAAAATAATGTATCTTGAAATAGAAGTTAAGACCTTGAAATAGAAGTTAAGACCATGTTCAATAGATCAACAGATATTACATGACCCATTAAAATTTAATAGTTTACTGTATCAAAAGCTTAAAAATGGTCCAAATATCAAGCGTTGGCTGTCAACTTTGCCTTGGTTTATCATTTCACAATAGACAGGTAATAAGAATGTATACAAGTAAGTTTTAAAAGTTTTTCCAGTTAAAATGACTTGTCCATTCTTACATATTTTTTTAATATAAAATCCAAAGTGTCAAACAATTTTCTCAAATATTTTATCATACCCACAGCATAGTGAAATTTGCCTGTAGCTATTAACATGTAGTTTGCTTCCACTTTTAAATATGGGATGGCCTTCACTTATTTCCATAGAGAAGGTTAGGTCCCGTTATACATACATTTACATGTGAGAATGTAACTACTCCTGCAACACATTCTCACTTTTTACCATAGTCTGAGTACTGAAATGCAAGATTAAACAGTACATCCAGTAGTAAATAAATCAAGTTTTACCTATGAAAAGTATAACAAAGCAAGAGACATTACAAATAATAATGCACACTTAAGTTAAGAGCAAACACCGTTTATTGGTTCTTTTTCTCGTGTTTCATTCTGTTTCTAGCATTGTTTTTTATTTTCACATCTGCATTTGTCAGATGGTTTACATATAGTGCAATCCAAACGTCTTGCAAGCTGTGAGGATTGTGAATGGTACGCAGTGCAGACAGTTATGTAAGGGAAACTGAATATGTATTAGTTGTACGTGGCCAAGGAGATTGAAAGATCTCCTTGGGGGTGGTAATTTTCTTCAGGTGCTCCACCAATTCAAAACATGTTGACCACAGAGAACTTTAGACCCCTGCCTACCTGGGCACACATACCATGCGCAGAGCTTCAGAAGAAACCATGAGATTTGAAAACTACTCAAGAAAACCAAGTTAAGTTTTTTTATAAAATCGTTTAGTAATAAACTGAGGGCAGATGAGTAGTTATGTCTCCATATTTTGTTTTTAAAATATATTATTAGAAGAGTGGCTAAAATGCTTGTTTCCAGAATAATTTTTAGGCATCGAAAATTCAGTAGAAATTTTTCAAAGAGCTCAAGGGACTTGCAAAACTCCTTTATCTTCATTTCTCTGCCATAAAATGTTATAGTTACCACTCAAATCTCATAGTTGCCCTATGCATGACATAAAGACTGTGCACCAGTCCACATCCTTGCGCTTAGAGGCGACACCGGGCTAAAAGCACCAGCGAGCGTCGCACTTTCATCCCGCTACACTAACCATGGTTAGGAACTTAACGAGCGATGGAAATGAGTGGTAAGGAAAAGAATGACAATGTTTTTAGAACAGATTATCTGTAACCAGAACTTTGGCAAGTCTGCACTATTTGGTTCCATGGGGCTCTGCCTACTGTTCAGTTCTGCCAGTTCATTCCAAATAACACATAGAATATCAGCTCTTCAGACATTTGACCCACACTACATCTACTGGTAAGTTACCTTGGCACAACCTATGATGTAATAGCATTCAGTTAGCACCATTTGAGCAAGTTTGCACAATTTGTTCACACATCTGAATACACTTTAGATAAACATTAAAAAAAATATAGCCATATATGATTTAACCCAAAAACACTGCATGTAATTTATATTTTGGTTTCTTGTGCATCCAAGATGGAATTATGGTAACAGTAACACATTAATGTTTGTAGATATTAAGCTAAGTAATACAAAAGAAGTAGGACACAATATTCAATACAAAACACAAATAAATTTAAACCAAGAACCAGCCATAGCGGAAGTATTTTTAAACATAAATTGATGTTGACCACATTGATTACTCCACATTATGTTATTTATTTCACATGAAAAGTATTTTTCAATTGGTCATTTTACTCTTTTTTTTATCACACTAATCTTGGCTGAAGTACCAACTTCGACTTTACTTTATTAAGAAAGTAACAATGGAGCAATGTGGTATGTTCAAATCCCAATCTGGAACACTCTAATTTAGTTTTACCATCTTTCGCAAAGTTACTCCATGGGGTAAATGTCCAAAGAAGTTGCTTCTGGTAAATATGGCAAATAATATTTTAAGTGAAATGTTAATTATGTTAGGTCATTAAACCTTTGATAAAATATTTCAATTCTCAAAATAATTGGTTTTTATTTATCGCTGGTAATTTTTCACTTTTAGTTATTTTTTGTCTCATTTCCTAGGAACCACAACTTTCACATTTACAAGTTTTTTTTTATTTTTTTTAAATGCAAAACACTAAACAAAATAGCATATGAAATCATTTAGTACACACCAAGAAATTACATCGTGAAGCACCATGTTGTTCTAGCCTGCCTGAGAGGTCTGCTAGGTGTTGTGCCCCGTCTACATTTCTACTGCTGACGCCTAGAACAAACAATAAACGGGATATGTTACTGTTTTTGTACCAATTTTTATAGCTACATTGTAACACTCACAAGCAGACAGCTACACCACACATGCTGAAATATTATTATTATTATTATTAAATAAAAATACAATGTTAAAATAATACTCTAGACTAAAGGATAGTCAAATCTCCTTGCATCAAGCAAGGAGTGACTTTGTCTACAATGTTGTTTAATGTCTTTGTTAACAAGATAACCAATGCACTCATTAACTCTAACGTATTGCTTTATGCTGAATACGGGGAAATATACAGAAATACATGTAATAAGAATGAATATCTGAAGTTGCAAAGTAAGACATGGACTCTGTCATAGATATGTGTAACGCAAACTAATTGAGACTAATGGAAATACTCTGTGTATTAAATTTACAAGAAAAACCAATTCAACTGTACCCATGCTTTGCAATGGAAGTCTGCAGGCAAAACACATCTCGCACTGCTTATTATACATGCCCCTCCTCGTGGGTGCGGCACTGCCGTTGCAAAAGCCTTTGCTATGAATTCACAGAAGGTAACAACAATGCAAAAGCAGTTGCTGCTATGGAGATGAATAAATAATTAACAATGAAATGGGAAAATTTCATAAAACAATAATTCAATTCTGCTTCAAAGGGTGGTTTTCTCGAAATATCACTTAGGCAGTGTGACCTTCCTCGTGTTATGAAAGTCAAGCGTGCAAAATTTCAACTCAATCGGATCAGTGATGTGTGAAAGCATAAGATGAACACAAAAAGATTAATTTTTATATATATGTCTAGCTAATGCTTGGCATGCGTTGCAATGCCTCAGTCAATTTTTTTTTGTAATTAGTTTTAAGTAGATATACATACACAAAGCATCTCTATATCTCTCTCTATACCTCCCTAAATCTATCTCTATATCTCTCACTATATCACTCCAACTCTCCCTGTATATATCTCTCCATACCTCTATATCTATATATCTCTCCATAGCACTATCCCTCTCTATCTATCTCTCCCCTATATCTCTCAATCTCTGCATTTCTCCTTCTATATCTATCCTCTATATATCTGCATCTCTACCTCTATCTTTGTATGTTTTTCTATTTCTCTATACATCTATATCTCACTATATGTCACTCTCTCTCTCTATAGTTCTCTCACGTGCGACTTGCGTGCTACCATTAGTATTCGAACCATAGAACAGAGGAACTGTCATGAAATACTTACTGTTCATTATCTAATCTTACTCACGCATCATATTAAATTGCAATGGAAACGCACAAGGCATCAACAATGAAAAAGCCCATTGCCCTGCAGAGGAAGTGTCACCAATAAAATGATAAAATTTCATCAAAAATAATTAAATTCTGCTTTTAGTGTTGGTTTTATCTAAATCTCACCTAGACAATGACTTGTTTTGAAGGTAAAGTATGCAAAGTTTCAACTAAATCGTATGAACGATGCATGAGTGCATAGGATACAAACATTGATTATTATATATTAGATAACTTTTTTATATAATGCTATTGTAACTATATTTTATTATTTTTATAATAAGCAAATAAAAGCTTAGTTCATATGCAAAATTTACTGCAATTTTGTTAGGAATTAATAAAATATATCTTAAAGGGTTAATATAAATTTCCTTATAACGAAGTAATATTTTTTTTTATTCGTGGATAATATGTAACCAGAGTTCTTAGTAAATCAGAGGTTATAGTGTTTAACAATGTAGTAATTTTTTACACTTGGTGAAACTGCCTCTAAATCTCCTGTTTTTATCTTGATTGATAGGAGATCTTCATTAATACTTCTACTTATATCTTAATCAGTGCGTGATGTTTGTGTGTGTGTTTCTTTGCACACTTGGATCATTGTTGATCTGCAGATTTGTTATACTGTTATCAGTACCAAGAGAAAAAAGACTTGTGCTCAGAAGTTACTTATTCCAGCAGGTTTATCTAGAGTTGCTTGGAGTTGTTTACAAACATCTGATATGGTGTCCATGAATTTGTCTTAGTTTTATCGTGATTGATTAATTCAGATTTCATTAAAATTTTTTTTTGCTGTTTGGATAAGTGTGTGTACACGATAGCCTGAACATTTTAGAAAACAACAGTTGTATAAAAATTAGCTAGGTACTTATGATTGCATATAATATATCATTGTCTGCACCAGTCAGATTGGCCACATAAAAGTATATCTTCTCTGAGTTGTCTATGTCGATGAGCGCTATCTGTCATCACTCTCATGTGCCGAACAAGGTGTGACAGGATGCGCCCTAACTCATAATAGCTTGACTCGTTATAGCTCGATTCATTATAGCTTGACCCATAATAGCCCGAATCATATTAGCTTGACTCATAATATTTATAAGCACCTATTTCAAGGTGGTCCCGGTTCATCCACCAACACTGCGAGAGTGCTTGAAGTGCACAGTTTTTCTGGGAATGCTGAACTTAATTTGCAGTCTGTTTTCATGCGAAAATAAAACTAACTTAGTCTCATGCTTAGTTTCTAGTACAGTGTAAATGGCACCACTGTTGTCAGATGGATACGACCTGGCTAGTTAACATTATAAATCTTATGTATACAATCATTAATTATAGTGAGTTTATATATATATATATACATTATTTTTAATTTTACTTATTGCTGATTACTTTACATAATTTATTCAGAATTTATATGATACTAGCTGCAGTACCCGGCGTTGCCCGAGCTGAACATCAGAAAATAAAATATTGAGAAAAGAAAATATATCCGGAACAAAAAATTGAGATCCTAGAAAACCCCAAGGCAAGACGTGATGGACGGACCAAATGATAGCACGTTTAAAATTCAAGGCAATGCCATCTATTGAAAAAGTTCAAAACTAAACAGTTATTAGAGCTGTCAGTTCGTTAGCTGCCATGAGCTCCACTAAGCGGATGGGTCTCACCAAGGAGAAGATCAGGAAGTTGCCAAACCTTAGGCTACTACATGACCGTGTGGTGGACATAGAGAAATAAAACACTCTCACTGTTTGTATGTCTACGACCTATGATTTCTGTTATAAAAATGAATTTACCCATGGCGATTGGTTGAATGGTACAGAAATTGATGCACTGCAGCGCCATCTAGTGGCGAGTTATAGCAGAATGGTAAGCATAAAAACCTTCTTCATGAGAAAACACTTCACTGTGCCAACTTTCATGATGATTGGTCAAACTGTGTCAGAGTTTATCAATATTATACATACCAACATCCATCTTTATATGTCTACATAAAATCAGTATTTAAATTGGACTAAGTGTGTTACAAGATTTCAATACTGTCGCGTGTAATGTTCACATAACAAGAGATAATGTAAGTAGTTCTATGCTTGATTAGAGAAATGAAAATTTAGTAAATAATTTAATTGTACTGGAGGTTAAAAATATGAAATATATATATATATATATATATATTTGACAGATAATAAAACCATATTTCTTATAATTTGAAAGGTAATTACCAATACTCTAATCTGATAACCACCCTTTGATCTGGCATTAATTATGTGTGAAACTATTTTGGTTCGCTTTAACATGGCAAACAATGTACTTTCTCATCTTTTTGATGTTAATTATATGCTTTATTTAATAATACCTAAGAAGAACATGTGTGCATAAGTACAAGCAACCTTATAAAATTTGGAAAGACTTTAGCTGGCAGATTAATTTAATAAATAAATGAAAACAAAAATATATTATGTATGGTCTGTACAAAATTTGACACTATCTTAGTTATATGTATATTTATTTAAATGTAAATAATTTATTAATTATATATAATTTTCTAGTCCTGTGCTTTATGTTTGTATTACCTACATGTTAGTGTTCTCCTGTGTTCATTAATGTAAAGTTTGGCTATGTATTTATTGATTTCCTTCCTAACAGTTTTGACTGTTAGTAGGCACTGAAACAGTAAATAATAAATAAATAAATAAATAGGTATAAATAAGTCACACAGTTTTTTCTCTTTCAAGATGAGTCGATCAAATTCCATTGTTCCTTGAGCATGACATTGACATAGCATTAATTTTTGTTCATATACAACTAACAAATGTTTAACTATTTTCAATACAATTTAAATTAAAATAAGAAGTTATTTTATAAACAGTATACAAAAAATACAATGGACATGTCTCAGCAAAAATATTGAAAATTGAAAAACCAACTTCTCTAAAAAATAGTCACAGTTATAAGATAACACATTGAACTAAAACAAACCAAAGCATGCATTTAAGTGTTACTAAAATACTAAAATGCTATCACAAAATACTTTTCTTGGTAAGTTATTCGAAATTACCTCAACCAGGCACCTGTCCAAGGACACTGTGCACAGACAGGGTCGTATTTATCAATAACAACATTAACCAGCTGATCGCTGGTTTACTTCCTATATCCAAACTTAAAGAAAAACAATAATGAGAACAAAGTGTTAACATGTTAGTACTTCCAAAACCTGAATTGTTAATTGCAATAAAAATGTTTTTAATTACTTTTGTGCAAACAAATTAAGTTTGTGTAAACAATATTTCTCGTATACGTTAATATGTTTGAATAAATACACCATAATAACATTTAAAGAAAAAAAATTGAAAACAAGGCATTTCCTTGTCGGAAACATATGTAATTAACATGAAACTATGTTTTCCTTTTATAATAAACCTTTTCTATGATAAACTTATTTTGTGAATTGATAGATGTAATACTTTAATATTAATCAGTTACATTGAACACAAAAAATTATAATGGTTCTTTATTACTTATATATCTAAATAAGTGTTATGAAACTATGTTGACGACATCCGTTGGTGTTACCTTGGTCCACACAGGTCTTTATGTCTCATTGCCACTCACTAGTGTGTGTATGATAGGTGGTGCGTTTAGAACACACTCTGAGTGCAATATAGTGTAGCGCAGTGCCATGCCGTGAATGAATACAACTTATCTTGTGTGGTCTGAGTGGATATCGAACAGGGTGTGTTCCATATATATTTATATTTTTTTGGTTGTGTCATTCTGTAGAACAAGTGTTTTTGGAAGGGTTCCATGAGTTAAAGCAAGTAAACATAATGGAATCGAAACATGAGTGTTTACTGTAAATGGGATTCCAATTAGATTTAATAGAAAATGGCTCCTCGAGAAAAGGATGTAGATGATTACTGTCGGCTCTGTGCCCTCGAAGTGAAAAATGGTTTGATAATTTACAGCAGTGAGGGAATTACGCTGAGCCTTGAGGAAAAGATTGTACAATGTCTCCGAATAGAGGTGAATGGGGTGCAAATCATTATACAAGTAGTTTGAAAGTAGATTGGCTAAGTAATAAAGTTACGTCCTTGCGGCCGAGCGTCCGTGATTGACGTAAATATGATCTTTTTTTAATGTTATCTGAAAACTGATGATAACCTGTACCCGTGTGTTTGAAGATGGCGCCTGTATTGAAGTACTACTGGAATGGTGTGCGAGAAATCAAAATTGCTGATTGTTTTGTTTTATAATTAAATTTAAGGTCTGTGATATTATAGGATTTTGGTTAAATATTTGCAATGATGGAAGCCTCATCCTCCCACTCCCCGCATATGCGTCTTTTTGTAACTTTTAATTAATTACTGAATGTAGAAGATAGTTTTGTGTACAAACAAATCACAGTGTTGCCTGACATTTATTGTACATAGTTAATATTGAATCCCACAAAAAATGTTTATCATTTTGAGGCCCATATATGAAAATGTGCTGCGAAGATCTTTGTTCTGCAGCTTATAATATGACAGCGATGAAATATATTCACAGTGTAATTATTCCACATCATGTATCCAAGTTTATTCCTTAATCCTAATGGTATGATCCTGAATATATTGATCGTGTGGTACACAGTTCTTGCTGTTTTAATTTACTACTTCAAAAGGTCATGGATATAAAAAATTGGAATATCACAATTTAAACAAATTATGTCACAAGTCGTGTGGAAATGTTTTCTTTCATACACATTTTAGGATCATAATATGTTGTTATCATAAGTTTTTGTTATGTCCAGGATCTTTTGACATAGTAAATTAAATCGGCAAGCATCATGTACCCCAGGATCAAAGTGTACAGACAGGATCAAGGGATAAACTTGAATATGTGATACGGAACGTTTACCTAGTTTTCCTACATAAAGCAAACATGTTTCAGAAAGTAACTTTTCAAAATACCATTTACATCACAAATATGGTAAATATGTAGTTTAGCGGTATTTCTGAAAAATAATGTTAAAAATCCGAAAATACTTTTATTCTATGCTCTTTAACTTCCTCTTTTCATTAAACATGGCGGAGATAAGAAATTCCAAATACTTAAGGAGATATTGCCGTTCTTATTTTGCTATACAAGACCTGTGCAATAATTCGACCGCCGCAATTTCTTTTATTGCCATGTGTTCGTGAATGCCTAATTAATTAAAATGGTCGAATAGGTCAGGTCAGTTACATTTTAAATACTTTCAAACTAAGCTGACATTAAAAATAATTTGAATTAATTTTAATGGTTCTTTAGTTTTAAAGTATTTATAATGTAGCTGACCTGACCTAACAAACCAGGACAAAGGATGAACAGCAACAACTCACGTAATATTTTTTTTTTACTTATTACTTGCGCAACAATATCCAAATAACAAATAAAACATTAAAATTTGAAACGTTAAAAACTCACCTAAGTTAGAGGCGGGTACAATTCCTTTGCCATTAGTAGAAAATGATGTAGTCGTTCACCTACGTCGCGAAAAAAAAAAATTCATACTCGTAAACAAGAAACAATGATAAATGCCGCATGAATGCACAGGTATTGTAATGGAAATTAAAAAATTCGATATCTCCTAAAGTATTTGGAATTTCTTATCTCTGCCGAGTTTCATGAAAAGAGGAAGTTAAAGAGCATAGAATAAAAGTATTTTTGGAATTTAAAATTATTTTTTTTTAACAAATATTGAATATTGCCCAAATATGAAAATTAAAAAATTCAATAACTCTAAAGTATTTGGAATATCTTATCTCCGCCAGGTTTAATGAAAAGAGGAAGTTAAAGAGCATATAATAAAAGTATTTTCGGATTTTTAACATTTTTTTTTGCAAATACCGCTAAACTACATATTTACCACAAATATTTTTGAGCTCTTTCCTTATGTAGTAAGAAAGTTAAAAACATTTTCAGACAGCTACATATTAAAATATTAATTTAATACAGTCAAAGCCTGTCATAAGACCTGCAGACTTTACACTAGTAAAACATGTCTCACCACTTTATTTCCTTTGAGGCAAGCAGTTGATGGAAAGTCTTGCACATAGCTCAGGCTATAAGTGCCTCATATAAACCAGTGAGCATTGCCTCAACTCCTGTACATAAGTTTTCTGTGTAGAATTTTTATGTTATGTGCATTTTATTACTGTATGTCTGTAAATGCTGTCGGTTGAACCCATCACTGTTTCTAATTTTTGGGCAGTATGACTGTTAAGAGTGCTGCTGAAGCTATTCAAGGAGGAGGGAGGGGGTGGGGAATCACTGGTCCTTCTCTGTTGCATCCATCCTGCAGTATGACTCTCCACTTTCTACCCCGTTCACTTCCAAAACACTGCACCTTCCGCTTGCAAACTCTGCTGTGCAATCTGTCACTATAAGATGCTGTCTTTCATGTTTACAAACATTTGGTCCATGGTCACGTGGCTAAGTGTCTCCCAAACATGATAACAGTAGTACACGTGATAACGTGTATAGTGAGATAGAAATGTATGCTGTCTGAGAAAATAATATTCTTTATCTTTTGACCTCTATTAAAAATATAGTGGAAATTGATAAAATCTTGTATATTTTTGATTGCTTAATAAATTCCCATGGAACACTACACAATTTATTTTTTAAGTAATGACACAATACATATATATTTCTTTATTAATAGCCTACTATATACTAATAGATATTCATACAACATACAGTTACTTTACTATTATATACACTACACATTTGTGCATGTTAATGATTTCATTACATATTTTTACAATATGTGTATTGTATATAATAGTAAAGTAATTGTATGTTGTATAAATATCTGATAGTATATAGTAGGCTATTAATAAAAAAAAAATATGTATTGGGTCATTAATTAAAAAAAAAAGTTAAGTGTTCCATGGGAATTTATCAAGCAATCAAAGTTAGTTTTCATATTTGTCACTAAGCCTATCATTTGTTTATCCCTAAAATATTTTGTTCAGAAATACAGTACAGAAATTTCCTTTAGGCTTTATTACAGTGTGGATGGTTAGAATTTTTTTCTGAAGTACATTAATATGTTTAGTACAGTAGACTTTATAGTTTATATGTTTGGAATTTGCAGGTGATAAATGCAAATGCTAGATTATCAGATGGTTTTTCTTAACACTAAGTTGTAGAAGAAACAAATCTGTATGATGGTTTTGGGCAGTAAATATTGTTTAGCAAGACTAGGCCTAAAGAATAAATATTAAGACACAAATATTGGCCAAAAATAAATTTGTTGACAGCTGCCAAAGCATTCCAACCACTTCTGAGTAAACCTGAAAGGCACGGAACACCCCCAACTAATTTTGGGCCACGCAGAGCACTTTAGACTAGGTACCACTTATGTGCGTATTGTAAACATGCATAAGCGTCATAAAAACGAGCTGGCAGAACTTTGAATAAGTGAAAATGTTGGATATTAGGGAAGTTATTAAGAGAAAAAAAAAAGTGTTTTAAATGTCAAATTATGTTATAATTTTACGCATTACTAACCTAATAATGTTTTAAAACAAACCTAAAGGAAAAAAAAGAAATCTAAAAAATATCTTTGGGGTAACTATTTAGCTGCGTTGAAGTCTGGAAGAACAAAATAAATTACCCTCCCAACTTGCAGTTCTTGTTGCACGTCAAGAAATACGGAATGTCGGATAAACGAGACGCTGCTCTCAGATAGTTGTCGCACAGAGGCTGTGATGGTTGTCCGAAGGTGTCCAAGGATGACATGCTGCCCAAGAAGGTGTGCGAGCCGTGCCACGTGAGGCTGGAGGACTGCCACAGGTTCGCGGAGCAGGCGAGCGAGGTCCAGCACACGCTGCAGCTGCTCCTGCAGATGGCTCCATCTGCAGCTGTGAGCATTTAGCACCAAGCATGTCTGCCGGCAACATTACAGTGCTCCTAAAAACTGGCAGTCCTAGTACAGTGCCCTGATTCCAGGCAGCTGGTGCTCCGGGCAGAAAATCTATAGCCTATTTCAGTTCTCCCCAAACATCATAATTCAAGCTTATTTGTTATCAGTTTTAAAACAGCACCCACTGCAACTAAATACTATGGTTTTTCAAAGACGTAGGCTGTTTGTCTTTTTTGCTTATTTAAATTTAATGAATGGTTGTTGCAGTGTTATATGGCTGTTATAAATACCTTAATGAAACCTGAGTTATAGTATAGTGTATATTGTTTTAAAAAGATTTCTGAAGTATTTGGTTTAAGGCATAATATTTTTAAGGGCACTGCAATAGTTAATATAAACTAAAAAATTTCCTTTGCCATGTATTTTTGAAAATCATACAATTACAGTACATTAAATCCTAGACTACCATAATATTTTGTAATGTTTAAAAAATTTTAAATTCAAAGAAAGATTTTTGAACATTTTTTGGAGAAATGTAGTAAATTTAAAAGTTCAACACTGACAACTCTGAAGATTAATAGGAATACTATATATATTTTTTATTTTTACCTGTGTTATTACTGTTTTCCAAGATATTGTACATTTAATACCTATTTAATTAGTTAGTGAAATTATGATTTATATTGATTCAGAACACTAGGTTTATGAAAGAAACATTTAATAGTAGATTCGGATCTGAGGAGTATATTCAAGGTATTCTTTGTGATTTGGATTTGAGAAAATTGGGATTTTACCCAGTTCTAGAGTTTTGTTTTGCTTAGGTTAAAGTGTGTTTTGTTCAAGTTTGTGAATTAGGTGGACTATTGAGCATGATTTTGAACAAAAGACATTTATTATGAATGTGTTCCAGAAGTCAGACAAAGAGTCTGACATAAAAGATGAAATCGACGATGTTCACGTGAAGGAAGAAATGGTAGACTTGCCACTGGATGTTACCTTGGACTCTGATGTAGACAGTCATACTGACAACAAAGAGACCATCGATGATGAACATAGCACGGAAGGTAATAATTCCTCGCAGTAAAATGTCTTCAATAAATTTGATTGTATTGTCCTGTCAGTACTGTTTATTTTTGTTGAGTTCCGTTGATATTCAATGAGATGCACATCAGAATACAGACAAAAATCTTGTGTTTTTGTGGAAACCTTAAAAAAAAATTTATTCAATATTGACATCCACAGTTACAGAATTTACTCAGTTTTAAGACACTTTTTTTTGGTGATATTTTTAAATTGAGTTTTGCAATAAATTGCTTCTTGCATTTGCATAATTTGATAATTTTGAAATTTCAAAATAGAGAGCATCTTACATCATTGAAGTCTTCCTACATTTGTAGTCATTCATAACATTTGTGATAAGAATAAAAAAGTGGGTTATTTAGTAAGACAAGAAATTGAGATATTCACAAGAACCAAGATTGTATATGCACATGTTACATTAAGATTTATGCCATAAACTTGGTCCCTGTTTATTTTAGAAAGACACTGTGCAGTCCACATTTCAAAGAATGTCTTCTTATTAAATATTTAAAAAGCAAAAAAATGCATGGTTGACCAGTACAGGTTGTGCGAAAACCTGCCAGGAAACTCAGTGGGTTTAGTAAATTAATAATAATAATAAACTTATTCATCATGTTCACCAGTTACTTATTACAATTAAATATGTTAAATAATTTGCAGTGTTCCTAACACTTAAAGGTAAACCTTTTCTTTTATAGAAGCAAAGCATCAAAAGAGGGACACGTCATAGACTTCATAACCTCTTAGAGTAAATACGTAAATACGTAATTTGCTGTTTGGTGGATATATCTACAGGAAAGTCACGACTAACCGAGATTCCATAATATCCGAGCAGACCTAAAGCACCCTTTCCAGTAAAGACTATTGAATCATTTGCGTGAGGATTTAGGTATGATCTAACTGTTGTAATAAGGCTAAAGAAAATTAACTTTAAAGATGCCATTTACTGACTGGGCAAAACATGGAGTGACATGAAAGAGTGCACAGCACACAGCACACAGCACACCCAAAAAAATTATACTATTGGGCCAACTGATCACCCATAAGATTGCTTTATTGTATGTGTTATATCCGAGGTTACAGCGGCCACATCATTCGGTTAGTCAAGACTCTATTGTATTTATTTTCTTGTCTCTGTTGGCATGATGTTATTTCCTCTGTGTTGGTAGATGTGCGGAGCACCACTGCATCGCCGTCGCCAGGTAACGAACAGGAGACGACGCCCTCCCCGCGATGCGACAGGCGCCGCAAGATGCTGCAACCCCAGAGGGCATCCAAGCGCCGTCGAAGCTCTGCCCAGTCGGTGAAGTACACGCCTAGCTCGTGCGAGGACAGCGACGAGGAGCGGCCGGGTCCCGAGCAGGTCAAACACGAGGAGGAATACCAGGAGGACGAAGAAGAACAACAACAACACGAGGAAGAGGCTCTGCAGGAACTGAAGCTGGAAGACGACGAAATGGACGAGCTGAGTTCTCTCAGGGATGTTGGTGAGTGTTCCTTCACGAGTCAAAGGAATATAATTCAGAAAGAACTTTGTTATTTTATTGCATTGGGTCAGTTCTTAAATACTTTATAACATGATTAGAAACCAAAGTTTTTATTGTTATAAATGCTCGCCAAGAAAATACAGATTAGACTTAAATGTAGAAAAAGCAAAATTATGTGAATGTACTTGACCATCCATAATGCAGCATTAATTCAATTTCTATAGTGCAACATCTCAGACAGAAGGAACTACTAATTAAGAAATAATTATGATATATATAAATTTACATTTACAAATGAAAATATACAGTACACTCCCGATTATCCGTGAAATTAAGTGGCAGGGCTAATGCGGATAGTGAAAATCGCGGATAATACGCAAAAGAGCCGAAAATGGGAAACAAAAAATGAAACATTAATTTCAACTTAAAAATTTAAAAATTTATGTACAGTGAAAGTTACAATTAACAGTAAAATTTTTTTTAAATAATGCTAAAATTTAGGTATTTTACTGAATAATTAACATACAATACATTTCAGTAATGTAAACATAAAAGTGCTCGGTACTTACTTCGTAACAAGGATACAATTTAGAGAAGGCCTGTGGCGTTTTACTGTATACTGCACACAATACCTCGTCAGTAGATTTCAAGTTTCCTCACTTGTAACAAAATACAGATTTACATATGTGCTGTATTTTTTCGTAGCATACGTGGATAATCTGCACCGCGGGTCATCCGCCCGCGGATAATAGGGAGTTTACTGTAGTAAATATACTGAATACATCTTACCTATATAGAGCAGGATAATTTTAATTAGGTACCTTAGAGACCAAAGTTGATTAGCTTGTGTGTGCCTGTTCTGTTTCTGTTAAAATGTTAAAATTCAAATTATTGAAATTCATTTTATTTCATTAAAAAAAAATGAACAAAGTTTTGTTTGTTAATTTTGCTGTATTCTTATACTATGGCAAACATTCAATGGGGGATTTCATTTAAAGTAGGATGTAATCTTGCTGGAATGATAATTTATTATACCTTAAATATCTTATTAGTTATTAACTTAACCAAATCTTGATGAACTAAACACACCCTTCAGTTATTAAATTAAACCCCTTAGTTTACTGATCAAATCATAACACTATTAAATAGAATTAAATCAGCAAAAACTGTGATTAATCATAAACATGATTAATTAAAAATACTGAGTAGTTTGAAAAAGCCCAAATGGAAAAAAAAATATTTAATCAGAGGTATTGATAATTTTATTTTGATACCATTATTAATGTAACACGATGCTCCAAATTTTGAGGTTTAGCTGTAGGTGAAGAATCGACCAGTTTTGATACCAATGGTATTGGCGAATTCCAGAATGGAAATAAGCCCAACATTCTTTTTTATCAGAGTTTAAAATCTTGTCAGCTATGAGGTCATTAAGGACTAACTCACGAGACAGACATGGGGTTTTGAAGGTCATGGTGTATTCTAAGGAATCATCTTAGAATTTGTCGGGTTGGTTTCGGGAAACCGTGTGGAACCAGAATCAGGATGCCTGAACGAGGTTTTGAACCCGAGTGTTCTGGTGCATAAGTCCATTGTTTACCACAGTGCCTACCCCCTTGTTCCATAAATAATTGTTATAAATAGACACCAGGTTTTCTAATACTTAATCCACAAAAAATATATTCTAGTTGACATGCTACATCTTACATTAAAATAATTTGTTATAAGTTTGTCTAAAACAGATTCATTCAAAATAATAAAAAAATAATCTGCAATCATTTGCAGTTTTAAAGTGATTCATTAACAGATCTGTGGGCAAACAAATTAAATTATTTTTTCTTATAAATTATGCATTTAAGTAAAATCTTTGTACAAAAATAAAGACATTCCTTGAATTTCAAACATAAAGTATTACTTTTTTTGTGATTCACATTACATTTTGATTAAATGCTGCTCCAGTTGATGATAAAACTTGTATATTGGTCTATATGGTATATTAACTTTCACTTCGGTGTTATACAGTCTATTGAAATCCTTTTTAATGTAATTTCTGTTTTATTACCATTAACCATATAATCTTGTATCTGGTTATAAAGCATATACTAATTCAAATTTATAACTTCTGCAATATAATAGGTATTTATCTTGCACATCAAAGCACAATATTAATATTAAAAAAATTGTTTTCACCAGTCACTGAAAAAATCTACCTTAAAATGTAGTTCACAAAGTGTCCATCTGAGGAAATGTGCATAGGAATTTAAGGTTGTACATTTATATGAAACCATACCTTGTTACCATATCCACACCGTTATAGCCAGGGTGATTTTCTACAACTCTGTGGCTATGCATTTTTAAAAGACATAGTCATTGAAGATGAAGCCCCTAGTGTTTACTTGGATTTGGGCATTGAACTTGTCTCCTTTAACCTCCTGGCTCTCCTTATCTTCTCCATACATCCCTTCTAACTACTATATTTATCCTTAAATATTGGTGGTGCTCTTAAATCAGTCACTTTTCACAATATTACAACTGTACATACAATGTACAGACATGGAGCAGCTTATAACATCTTTTAAACATCATCATACTGTACATGTCGGGCACGGCTCCAAAGTGGAAAGGGGGAGGGGGGGGGGTGATGTGGAGGTGAAAATCCCTCCCGAGCTGATATGATTTATTTTGGAGGGGATATTTGTGTTCACCTAAAATGTTAAAATCATATGTTAAACTTTTTGTTTATCAAAAGTTGTAGGAAACTTTTTGACACCATAAATTTTTACATATTCCAAAACCAATCTCTGACTTTTTTAATGTCGTTTTTGCAGCTGCAGTGTTTTTCCCGACAAGTCTTCCTGGAGCTGTCCCTGCTGTATATAATTTTTTTAATTATTCTTGTGAAAAGTATATTGATGTTTGATTATCTGGTAAAATCGCTAATCCAGCATGGCCGTGGTTGCGAACATCCTGGATTTAAGTGGTCCCCGTTTAGAGAAGGTAAATTTGTAGCAATGGGGTTTTTTATATACTAGTTTATAAGGTGATATCTTAACTTTAGAGCGAAAAATTCTTCTACTTCAACCATTGTATAAAACTTTTTTCTTTATCATCAACGTGTTTATTGGCTCTCATGTAGAAATACCCATACTCTTTAATTAATTACTAAAGAAAAAACCAACTTCTTAAAAATTTTTAATAGGACAAAGAAATGATTTTTCTCTAGGTTAATGTCAAGGTCAAGTACATAAACGTTTTGCCTCTGAAATCCACGGATCTGTAAATTTATTCTTTCTGATACTATGAATTCTGTGTCATATTTGCTGATTTTGACTGTACGTTTACTGTATGTAAACTTCTTAATTGATTTTGTGTTAGTGGGTGTTTTTTTGTCTGGTCAATGAGCTAGGTGTGTTAATTTGTATTTAATGTGTTTAGCTGTTTCCCAGTACTGTTCAGTTTACAGTGAATGGTGATCTGAGGCTCGTGCTTTCGTAGGGCTGCAGGAAGATGGAAGGACAGCAGGTGAGACAGCTGATGATTCACACGTGAGTGCCAATCCTCAGGACTGGCGGAAGACCCACTGGGGCATCAAGTGTGACCACTGTGAACAGCTGTTCCCATTCAAGTCCCATTTCGACAGCCACTACCGGTCGACCTACGGCAAGAAACCCGTTTACATGTGTTCCTTCTGCAACAAGACGATGGAGAAGTACTCTACCTTCCGCTCGCACTGCTATCGCCACGTCACGGAGGGCCGCTTTAGGTGTGCTCTTGAGTAGTGACTTCATGTCGTGTCCTTATCGAAGCAGTGTTGGATTACCAGGGATTTGTTATATTTATTGAAAGAAAGAATGTAGAATTCAAGAGGATATCATAACTGTTTATAGTAATGTGTGCTATGCTTCTGGCTAGCATTTGTGATATTGGATTGTGATTATTTAAAATATTTTTCAGGTCCTGATCAAACTGACTTTTAATCTTATGTGGCCCCTTTCACATTCATACTGATTTGAATAGAATTAGAAAGTCCAGGTTCAATTATTGGAAATGATCACATTTATAATACTATTTTACTGTTTTCTGCAAATGTGGGATGGGTGATGTTAATCATAACAAGCCTAACATTTAAGCCACACATATTTAAATACAGTATTTTTTTTTTTTTTAAATCATTTGTTGTTGAAAGTGTTTAGGCTGTGAATATAGATATAGAGAGAGAACTTGGACTTCTGCATACTGTACCAAGATATAAATTTCTATATAGGAAAGTATATATATTTCTCATTTATACAAAACCATAACCACGTATATTACCTGTTAAATAAAAATGCTGTAAAACACATTTTTTAAATTAAATTTAATTTTCATTTAATCACCAGAAATGATATTTACAAACACAGAACATCAATAAAACAAGTTGCAAACACCTAGGGGAAATATGTATATTAACTTCTCGTACTTTGGTTCCAGATTCAACCACCGCCTGTATATGAAGAAAAAAAAAACATTTATTGGTCTTAAATATGGCGTATATCTTGGTACAGTACACAGACACACTATATATACAGGGCCGCAACTGGGGGGGGGGGGGGGGGGGGGGGGGCAAGCGGGGCATACGCCCCAGGCGCAAAGCTGTGGGGGCGCCGAAATCGCTTGCATTGTAATTCCTACTACAACTGGTAACTGGTAAAAAGTTTTTTAACTTGCATGCCAGGAATGTCTAATCTGATTTACAATATAATGTCTCAACATATTTAATGAACGAGTCTAGTGATTATACGGACTACTTATTGTGCATAGTGGGTTCATGCAGGGAAGGTACAGTAGCACAGAAACTGTTACATGTAGGTATGGAAAATGCTTAAATAGCACCAATTTTTCCGTGGGAGGGCCCCCGGACCCCCCCGCTTTATTTGTGTTGTATGTGCAAAAAAAAGAGTTGGGGGGGGGGGGGGGGCGGCGCATGAATCCATTCATGTCCCGGGTGCCAGAGACTCTTAAGTTGCGGCCCTGTATATCTATATTTGCTGCGTGGATGTGAGGACCGGGAGTGACGCTGTGCCGGGTCGCGGGCTGCGCAGGTGCGAGCACTGCGAGAAGGGGTTCAGTCTGCGCAGCTTGCTGCGTGTGCACGTGCTGGCCAAGCACACGACGGTGAAGCCCTTCATCTGTGAGGAGTGCGGCAAGGGCTTCGTCACCCGCCCGGGCCTCAACATCCACCAGAAGAAGCACAAGTTCAGCGAGCGGGCAGACTTCCCGTGCAAAGAGTGTGGCAAAATGTGAGTTGCGCCTGTTGCCCCTGCCGTGGTGGTAGATTTTTTTTTTTTTTTTTTTTTTTTTTGTTTGTAGCGAATTCTTCCAGATCTGTCATGAACTTCTGAAGTAGTGATGTGTCTTGTCTTGGTCCTCCGTTCCTACGGTTCTTAGCAACTTGGCAATTTAACCAAATCAAGAACCAATTCCAGTAGCTGTTAAATTTTTATACACATTCCTTTAAGCCACCAGTGCATATATATTATGTATATGTAGAGAAGGTGATTTATAGCATTTAAAATAATAACATTTAGCATTTTGAATTTGAAATTTAGCATTTTGTAGCATTTTTAAAAACAAGATTTAGCCAATTTTCTCATTTTACATTACTGAAGAAAAGTATATTTTTAAAAAGCATTAAATAATACACACATTAATTATTAACAACCACAGAAATAAAGATCTAACACAACTACATAGATAGCCTATCTTGGCAGATTTCCAAACAACTTTTTAGCACTTATGAGTGCAATAAATTGAATACTTAAAATTACAATAAATATTTTTTAGCTGTGTTCATGGCCATAGTTGATGTTATTGAAACTCGTTTTTTCAATTTTTGCCTTCTTTTGGTTTTCGATCATGCCAGAAAACGTTGCTTGCTGTTTTACCGACTTTTTTTCTTCATCCGGTTTCTCGGTGAATCTTTTTTTTTTTTTTTGCAGCCTGACGTCCCTCAGATTTAATGTGCTTTTCAAGTACACTATTTTTTTTTTCCACTCCAGACGGCGATTACATAAATTGCACATTAAAATATTCGTATCACTTTCTTAGAACTGTTCATTTTTGTATATTCATTTAATCGATCGCGAATGGAAATTACGTTTCGTCCCATTTTTATCATGAGAAATAACAGTATACAACACATTCATGAGTATGCACGTATTTGTAAACACACCACCTTCCACAGACTACACAAGAATGCGGCTTTCACATGAAACACAGCCAGAAAATGGGCGCGGCGAAGCAGAGATGTCGCAATATGGTGGCCTAAAAACTTGTACTCTGCAAGATGACGGACAATCTTCCAGCTAGTTGTTCTTTGCTTTGTTTACAATCGCGAAGCACGCTTGGCCATTTTTCATTCAATATTTACGAATAATAGTGTTGTGAATGACGTGGCAATAAGATACTTGTGCTGAATACGCCATAAAATGATGGTTTCTTTTGATACTGAACTGAAACGAAATACAATCGGTAAATAAATTGTGTAGAGTGAAGGCGAATCTACGTTTTTTACCTTGGTTTCGCATTTATCTCGGAATAGTCTAGATTTCACATTTTATAGCGGAAAAAATATAATTTAGCATATTTTCGCATCTATTTCGCGAAAACGAAAAATCACCATCCCTATGTATATGGTGTATTAAAGTGCTATTTATATATTCCTTCACAGCCTGGCACAATTTTGTTACTCTGCTTGCCAGTTGTTTTATGAAAGAACAAGGAACTGAGAAGAAAGAATAACTTGCTTGTTAAGGGTATAAAAATTAAAAACAATGGGTGGGGGGGGGGGGGGGGTGTTAACTGCTGCATCTCCAGCAGATGGAGAAAGATCACATGGCGAGACGGTACTGTATTGATTACGTCCCAACAAGCTAAGAGACAGTTCAGAAAGACTTCACTTGAGCTTAGAATTCTACTGAAGACAAATATACAGTACGACCCAAATTCAAGGGATGCCTGTACTTTGAAACAGATTAAACTTTTTATATACAAGATTTTTATTGTCCGGGTGTGTTGGTAGGCCCCAATTAACACAGTTAATTGAGAGTGCACTCTAATATTAAAAATTATTGTAAAACTTTTAAAAACTTCTCATCCTTAGAGCAAGTTCCCACAACTAGTACACCCAACTGAGAGCAGTGTTTTCAAATTGTGGTATGTTAAAATTTAAATATACAAATGTACTTAAGTTACACATGATAGTAAATGTGTTCCAAGCAGATGTACGTATTAACAAAATACTTAAAATGCAAAAAAAAAGTTGATGGAAAAAACTGTTTAGAGTCACTGTATACAAAAGCAAAGGAAAAAATTTATTGTCAATAATATCAACAATTGAATATAAATGCGGGAGGATAGACTGGCTTACAAATTTAACTGATCCTAAAACTGTAACAACTTGGCTTCGCACGTATACAATCTACTAATGTGTCATCATTTAGATTAAATAAGTAAATACTTATAACTAGCATATGATATGGTAAAAAAATTAGTTTTATCTAAAATAAATGCCTTAGGTACTAATATATTTAATATATTTAATACTCATTTTTTTTTGAACCAGTGATTACCGTGAATCATCCTTAGAAGATAGACACATGCGATCGTGGAGTTTTCTGTAGGACCTTTTAAGATATACAATTCTGTAATGCATTAATTTGATGGTTGTACAGTATAAGTCAGCATAAGCCGTGTAAGCACTCTAAATCATCTTTTTATGATTTCATTACAAAACATTGAGATTTCTCTACTATTTTTAAATACATAAACCTTCTGGAAGAAATTCTTTGAATGATAGAGAAAATTACATCAAAATCCATTGAATAGTTTAGAAGAAGTTAGCGAAGAAAGAGACAAAAGGCGGATTAACTTTGTTTTATACTATTTGAGGTTTAAACTACCTCTATTTAAAATTGTCTACTATTACTGATGAACTGCAGGTATTTTCTACAACTTTTGCAGCTCAATTACCACTTTAACATAACCAAGAAATCATTTTTATATATCCTCTTTTAACAGTGATTAAAGGTGATACTACACTAGCGAGTGTTGTATTCATTGTTTCTTGTTCCTAACTCTCTTTCAAATGTAATAGGCATAGAGGTTGGAGAAAGAACACGGAAGCCATTGCTGGTTTCTTGCAGCCTTCACACGAGGGGCGGGCTCACGGCGCACCAGAATGTCCACCGTCTGGGCCGGCGTTTCATGTGCGACGTGTGTGGCAAGACGTTCACGCAGAAGGTGAACATGCAGCAGCACGTGAAGCACCACACGGGCGAGCGGCCGTACGCCTGCGAGAAGTGCGGCAAGTGGTGAGTGTGCCTAGCCTTCGCACCGCATTTTCCAGCGCGCAAGACGAACATTTCATGTCAGTTCGAAGTGTTTGAAGTTACTGCTTGTCCTGTATGAGAGGTCGTGTGTATCGGTATTTATATTGTTGCAAGGATACTGCACACCGGCCAATACTTTTGCTGCTGTTGCACAAAGATGGGAAAGCACTATATTTACAGTTGTATCCGTACTAACAACCTCCTTTTGTTTTTCTCTGTCTGTCATGTTTTACTTTGTGATATGGCCTCTTTTGTTTGCTACAGGATTTAAAAGCAAATAGATATATCTGATTTCCCCCTTTTGTTTATAAAACTGATAGTTAACCAGCGCCAAAGTTCTCATGTACTTTTCACGAAAAGATTTCCAGGCCAGCTGTATGTTGAAAAATGTTATCATGATTTGTTTTTTTTTATATAGTTGGCTGGGTTTCTTTCAGGTACATGTCTGCTGTCAGCACACCAATCATAGCAATCCAATGCGGGAACAAATGTGTCTTTAATGGCCCTGCCAAACAGGGCAGTGGTTTCTCTTGCAGACAGCTGCCAATTATAAGGGGACAAATTACTAGCATGGGCGTACCTTATTGCAGTCTAATGAGCGATCAGATTATTTCACGAATAATACAAATTACCAAAGCAGTGAGCGACTAAAGGATCTGTGATGGCTTCTTTACTTTCCTCACTATTGTAAACATTTGTAACGGTCATGGAAAAACACTACTACGTACTAAAAAATAATGTTATAATAATGTAAGTGTAACATCATTTGAACATACTTAGAGCTCATCAGGCAAAGCAGTGTCCGTGGTTGTAATTGCAGCTTTGCGGAGAAGTCCCACCTGAACCGACACTACAGCTTCCACAGTGAGAAGCGACCGTTCCAGTGCAAGGTGTGCATGAAGAACTACAAGACGGAACGTTGCCTCAAGGTGCACTCGATGGTGCATACAGATGCCCGGCCGCACGTGTGCACCTACTGCAGCAAGGGCTTCCTCAGCACCACCAAGCTCAAGGTGACTGTTGGTTGCCTGTTTGCCTCGTTCCTTCTCTTTTACTGGCTGTGTTCTTACGTCCCAAACACATAATACCAACTCTGATAATACTGTATTAAGTACTTCTTCATGTTCTGCTGTCCTGTATTGTGCACATGTTTGCTGGTCTGTGGCCAGAAAGTATTCTATCCTCATACAGCACATTTTCTAAAAAAACTGTGTTGTTGTGAAATTGGTGTTCTGTCTCTCCCCACAAATTAGTTGTTGGAGCATTTGCTTGTCAAGTAAGGTGAACCATCCATCCTTAGACAGTGTTATGTAAAAAATGGGTTAACCCACAAACATTTAGAACTGGGTAATTTGAGTTCAAAGTTGAACACACAATGGCCAGTGGGTAGGGCAGTGGGTTGAATGTTTGGCCACTAGATGGCACAGTAATTTGGAATGTTGATTAAATAATTTTTGCTTAACATAGTATCAGATTGTACCTGCAAGCTGTCTTAACAATGCTTTTTTTTTTACATTTGTTTTTTAACTCATTTTTGCATAACACAATTTGTTGGATGTTAGGTGATGGCTTATTTCATGCAGGGGAAAAAAACTGTGGTTTAATGTTTTGGCTGAAAATGACTTTCAGTTATTTAAAATTGCTTTATTTAAGTTGGGACCAGCTAACTTTAATAATGCCAAATAATTAATTTAACCGTCTGGCGGACTTGCCTTATACTCACGATATGGTGAGGTTGGGGTAGTTTTCGTGCTCGTGTCATCCGAGGAAGAGAGCTCGGCCTAATGCTGGACAACCGGTGTCCGCAGCAACACTACAACATCCACACGGGCGAGCGGCCGTACGCTTGCAAGTTCTGCGAGCGCACGTTCACCAACTACCCCAACTGGCTGAAGCACACGCGGCGGCGGCACAAGTCGGAGCCCGGCGCCATGCGCACGGGCCAGGCCGTGGCGCAGGCCCCAGGGCCCCTGGGCCCGGGGGCGCCGGTGTGCGAGCTGCCGGACGAGAGCTTGCAGTCGGCCGTGTGCCTGGGCGACCCCGGGGGTGCCCCGTACCTGTACGCCCAGCCACAGGGACCGCTCTTCCCGGACCACATGCTGGGGCTACACATGCTGCCCATGTGATTGCACAGAGGCAGCTGTAGCCAACTGCCAAGTACATCGTAACAACTAATTATTTTACATTCATGCATTTTGTATTTAATGAATGTCGAAGCATTCAGTTTGAAGGTGGTCATGTTTGTGATAATTAAACCACTCAGAGATTGTGTACAATTAGTAAAAATGTGGTATAGAACACGGAAATTAAGAAAAAAATGATAATGGTATTTTTTTTTTGTTAAAACAATTATTGAATTAGTGCTGGGCCGATATTAGTTTCATTTTTGCAGATATTAATAAAATTCTAATTAGAAGTTTATAAACCGGAGCCGACTTTTGTCGGAAAATTAATTACTATTCAGTTGAATAACATTCTGACCAATGGGTCATTATTAGGGATGGTGATTTTTCGTTTTCGCGAAATAGATGCGAAAATATGCTAAATCATATTTTTTCCACTATAAAATGCGAAATCAAGACTATTCCGAGATAAATGCGAAATCAAGGTAAAAAAACGTAGATTTCTCTTCACTCTACACAATTTATTTACCGATTGTATTTAGTTTCAGTTCAGTATTAAAAGAAACCATCATTTGATGGCGTATTCAGCACAAGTATCTTATTGTCACGTCATTCACAACAACTATTGTTCGTAAATATGAATGAAGAATGGCCATACGTGCCTCACGATTGTAAACAAAGCAAAGAAAAACTAGCTGGAAGATTGTCCGTTATCTTGCAGAGTACAAGTTTTTAGGCCACCATATTGCGACATCTCTGCTTCGCGGCGCCCATTTTCTCGCTGTGTTTCACGTGAAAGCCGCATTCTTGTGTAGTCTGTGGAAAGTGGTGTGTTTACAAATACACTGGAGTCCCGTTATAGCGAGGTGTCACGGTTCCGGGTTTGATCCTCGCTATAACCGTGTCCTCGCTATAACCGAATTGGACAGATTTTGGCCCCCAAAAAATAAAAATTAACCGAAAATAGCATAAAAATTGGGTTTAAACCTGTATAATTGGAAAATAACAGGTTATATGAACGAAATATTAATTTCTGTGGGCAGATGTGTGAATTCTCTTTAAAACGATAACCCACAAGTACGGATGCAATCACCAATTGCGTCAAAATAACCAGAATACCCTAACACGCCACGTAAGTATAGCATCTCAGCCCGCAATCGACTACTCGACTTGGCCCGCGGCCGACGTAGCATTGTGCTGCTATCTATTGTCGACGCGGGCTGTCTGCTGGCGGCCATGTTGGTTCGGGATGTTGCTAACAGGCGGCGCTAATGTAGCGCGACAATTTAATTCCTTACAGAAAAGCAGGAGTGTGGCAATGCACGTACGCCTCAAAACGAAATAGTCGCTGGAAAACTATTCTTTTTTCATTTAAAGAAACCTGTTAACTTTTTTAGAAAATAAATTTAAATTAAACTCAAACTGGACAGATACCCCAACAACTGACCGAAACAAAAGTTACAAGAAAACTGTCCTAGCTATTCGGAAATCAATACGGTAGTGCCTTCTATTTGTCGGATAGTAAAATAAATAACGTGACGTGATTGTAAATGTGTCACGACTGAAATAATTCCAAAAATTGTATAAATATTTGTGTATTATTAACGCGATCAATTAGCAACAAGTATAAAGACGGCTCTGACTTTTTGGCCTAACATAGTTATAAACAATGTTATTATTCGTTAATGAAAAAGTCCCAAAAAATTAATTAAGAGCATTTATATTTAAAAAAAAGTCCACATTGTTATATTTAATGGCGGGAAAAAATAGATTTTCTCTATTTTCTAAATAATAAGAAATGCGTATAAGTATATGTATAGTCAAAGGCTTGGTTTATTCGAGTCGAGCATACCTGAAGCCAGCCAGTGATGCTGTGACTGTGAAGTCGCACGCACGCACTGAGTTTGGGCGTTTGGATGATAGCCGGCTTATCTTGTAGCGACGTAGTCAGAAACGAAACAAAGGGACTGCACTCTTTGTAGCCTAGCGGTTGCATTACACACGCACATATCCCCAGCACGTTCAGCATTTGTTATACTGAGTTCACAGGAATAGAATAATAATAATGAACAGACAACTAACGGAAGTTTGATAAAAGAAAGGATGGGATTCTATTTTTAAAGCCACGTACTTAGGTGGCGACTGCGAGGTTGAAGAATGTGACAGGTGTCAACGGCAAGATGTCTAAGGGTTGGAGATAAAGCTGACAAACCACCAAAGCGCGCTTCACGCGATCACGCTATAAATTCTTCAAAAAGACCTCGTTATAGCCGTTTTCTCTCTATTACCGTGCTCGCTATAACGAGATTCTAGTGTACGTGCATACTCGTGAATGTGTTGTTTAATGTTATTTCCCGTGGTAAAAATGGGACGAAACGTAATTTCCATTCGCGATCGCATAAATGAATACGAAAGTGAACAGTTCTACGAAAGTGATACAAATATTTTAATGTGCAATTTATGTAATCACCGTCTGGAATGGAAAAAAAAAAAGATGTACTTGAAAAGCACATTAAATCTGAGGGACATCAGGCTGCACAAAAAAGATTCACTGAGAAATCGGATGAAGAAAAAAAGTCAGTAAAATGGCAAGCAACGGTTTCTGGCATGATCGAAAACCAAAAGGCGAAAATTGAAAAAACAAAAAAAAAATTGAAAAAACGAGTTTCAATAACATTATTTGTGCACTCTACATCAACTATGGCCATGAACACGGCTAAAAAATATTTATTGTAATTTTAAGTATTCAATTTATTGCACTGGTGGGTATCATATTTACCCACAGAAGAGTCGCCTTTGCATATAAATTGGATCATAAAAATACAACCTTTTTGCCGTAAGGGTCGCCCTCAATTAAGTGTCGGACCATATATCTGTCTACATTAAAGTACAAGTGAAGTCTGTTCCGTATCTCAGCTTATTGGTGCGTAAGAAATATGGCACTGGTGTTAATCTTTGATCCTCTTTTTGTTTGCTTTCTGTGCTTCTGTTTTTCTGTGTAGAAGGGATTGAGGTCAGCCCACAATTCTCCACCTCTCCCCCGGCTATTGTATTTTTTTAAACCACTCCACTTTCAGTAAAGAAAAAAAAGGCAGCAAGCTACCTTTTCTTGTCAGTTTCTTTTATAAAAACTAGCACGCACGCACCTTACCTTTGGTGAGAAATTTGTGCGGGAGCTGAAGAATGTAAAAAGCTGGGCCTTGAAGTGCGGCTTTCAAAGCACCAACCACCAACGATGGCTGTAATTTTGTCATGGAATGTTGCATCCTAAAAACCTGTCGAAATAGACACGTGGAGATTGTGCCAGTTCACGGACATTTACAAGTGTGGGGTAGGGCGGGAGGGAGGGATAACTGCCAACACCGCTACAGGGCCTCATGCACTCACAGAACACATACATACAAACTCGCTGGTTTATTTTAAGATTTTCCCCCCTCCAGCCGAATGCCAGCCCAGCAAGTCACATCACTGCGAATGGTTCGGCGGCCGGGCAGACGTTGCACAATGGTGTTATTCACAGTGCTTTTCACGCACTGCTAGGATATTTTAACTAAGCAATTTATACTTACTCGTATATATACTTATTAAAAATCAACACAGTAAAGTTATTTACATACATATTCAAGACACCGCAATTATAATTTTTTTCCTCAAAGTTATAAATTCACATAAAAAGTCACACTACACTTTTTTAAACTAAAAATCTGCATAAAATATGTGACCCATACCCATACGTGAGTAGATACGGTAAGTCAATATGACTCATCAGAACCTAACAAAAGGTGTAACACTCAGGAGCAGGGCAAGAGAAAGTGGGAATATTAGTAGTACCACACTCTTCACTCTTGGGATAGCTTTAATGAAGGTGTTCAACACTGTTGCATTTTTTGTCGTGCTGGAAAAAACAAACTGTTTTCTCTCAAACTCATTATTTCATTCTTAGATTCCACCTAAGACATGGACACTAGTCAATAAAGAATTTCACTAGAACCCCGATCTTATGTATGCTCATGGTTCCAATGATTGCATTTGTAAAATCACTATTGGGGGTGGCCCGTTTTCACTCCTCCTCCCCTTCTCTCCCGAAGAAAAATATTGTTTAACTTTTTGAACCAAATAAATCTTGTATTATTGTGTGTATTTGGTGTTAATAACTAAAGTATCATTAAATATTAAATACTATTAAAGCAATGAAAAAAATAATCTCCGGCTACGGCGTGTGAACGTGGAATGCACGCTGGCCCTCGCCAACAGGCAAACAGGCGGCCGCTCACTCGCCCCACCACCCACCCTCCTCGCCGCTTCGTCCGGTTTCCGATGCTTGCGTCTCTCCTGTAGCAAACATTAAAAAATATCTACTGTACATTACAGCATGTCAAGTGGTGTATTCGTACCTGCCTCTCTTACACATTGTTATTCCTATAATCACATGAGTAGTGATCTCTTCTAGTTTTCAACAGCACTACTACTACCAACCTGGTTGTATTTTGTTGTAGGTGTACACATTTAAGACATTTCTCACCTAAAATAAACAAGCGAACCACGTACAGAAGCATGTAGTATTTAGCCTAGTTCTCCTGCTTCATACTTTGCCACCACTGATACTTTTCTCCTCCCCTCTTTTATTAATACTACCCAAGGAAATGCCAGCATTCATTCCTTATGGGAGAGATGGAGGAGGGGTGATAAGAGCAACAGAAATACTACTGATTAGAATCCACTTGCCCAAGGCTTGGTTGATTAGCTGGAAGCTTCTCCTTTTCGGCTTTATAACTTAAATTTTAACAGCTCACCATTAAAATTGATTAAAAATGCACATTACCAGAATCAAGGGGAACAAGCACATACCTAGTTCCATTTACACCTACACTGTTTCATAAAAGTGGTCATAGGCGTATGTGGTTAAGGAAAACACTGCGCTGTAATGACAAACGCATTCATTAAAAACACACTGTACATTTTAATGTGAGAAACCCCCGTGAATTTTTCTGAAAGTAATTGTGATTTATTTGTTCGTCTAGAAGGTTGAAATAAGCATATGCAGTTGATAAACTATGATCGGTGCCTACAAACAGCGTCACGTGTGTCATATTTGAGCACTGTTTACTGGCGAACCTCCCCAGCAGACGGGAGGAATGTGACATGTGTTAAGATAATACGTACTGTGGGTTGCTGGCGATTAGCTCAAGGGAAGGAAGTCACTGCTGATCATCTTTTCTTTCTTCTCTCTTGCTGTACACGGTTGCAGTTGCTATGCGTCATGTGCCGCAACTGTTGGAATGCGGAGGGAAATGTGAGTATAGTTCATTTGCGGTAAAATAAATATTTTTATGGCCCTGCTAAATAAATTTTTCCTTTAAAAAAATTTCAAAGTTTGTGGTTTTCCATCAGAAATGCCACATGTGACTAATAAACACAGTATGCATACCTATTCCATGTTTTTTTTTAAATTTAATTTAATGTCTGATGCCATAACAACTTGTACAAACTTTACTAACAATAAATGGTTCTTGCATGGGCCTTACAAATATATACGTATATATATTTTTTTATACCAGGAATAGACTATACATGGTGTTTTGACTTTCGTGGGGATGTTTACAGTTTCTCATGGAAAGGCTGTACAAGGGGAGTGAATGTTGGAATGTTGAGAGGGGGAGACGAGATGTTACATGTCTCTGAGAGGAATGAGCTTTAGTAAACCAGGAGAGAGAGGGGTAAGCCATTTGTCATGATGGTGCCGCTGCTGTCAGCCTACCTTTGCGCGCACCCATTTACGTCTCAGAAGCTACCGCTGCTACATTATTAAAGGAAATGTATTCTTCCTCTTCCTGTTTTTTTTTGGTTCTTCTTATAGGAACATAATTGAGAGTATTAAAGCACTCACATAATATGTGCTGTGTGTTGAACAAATAACCAATTTTAATTTTTATAAGTTTACACTGTGATTTTTTTCATTTTTTAAAATATATTTTGGTGTTAAAAGTTTCCGACTTTTTGATGGTCCCAAAAAATGTATTCGTAAAATAGCTGCTTCGTAAATTCAGAGTTCTAGTGTATTTACTACACTTTGTAATAGGAATATTTATGTAGCCTACAAATGTCATATCCTTCCATCTGTTAAGTTTTGCTTCTAATGTGCATGGTGACCATGCACACTTTTTTTAATATTGCTCAGTTTAACAGAACCATGGAATAAAAGTGAAAAAGACTCCTTAGGAAAAAAATTCCAATTACTGGATCACTGTGATTTTGTGTCGAGTCCACAAAAATCTGTGATTAAATTTCCCTGACTTTCTATAGCAAAAATTTCAAATTCATCACACTATTTTTTTTAAAATTGTTGAATACTTATGCAATAAAAATAAAATCCAGCCTCCGCCATCTCCGTAGCGGACTAGCTTTCTATCCACTGCTTTTATTTCTTTTCATATATTTTTTTGAACAACATTATTTGCAAAAAAAAAAAGATATATACATATAATGAAAAAATACACAGTATGAATGTTTTACGAAAAAATAAATAAAATTTATAAAGTGCTTGCTATGCCCTTTTAGTTTGTGTATGGGCATGACTCTGCACTAAGTAAAACATCATCTGAAAAAAAAACAAAAAAACTTCCTCAGTCTTGGTTTTTGCAGACCGGAGCATGACATTTCCCCCTCAAATTATTATCACAAAGGAATTCACGTAACTTTTTCAGGATGTAAATGAAATTCCTTGATTAAATCTAACTTTCATGTATTACCAGAATGTGGACACCTAATATTAATTAATTTTACCTGACATTTCAAAATTCTCAAAATTTGTATGATCTTGACAGCCAAGAAACATGTAATGAGTTTTTGTGATAGAAATGCAAACCATTTCTTGAAGTAGCCAGTGGCATTGCAGTTAATCCTAAAAAGTTTCAGTTCTGCAATAAATTAAATTCTCATTATTTGTACAACCCAAAAAGATTAAAAATGTAACTTTGGCAGCTAGTTATGCAAAAAGTATGCGACTATATATATTTTTCATTTCGTGAGATTTAAACGATTGAAAATGTCTAAAAGTTGATCAGTGATTAACATAAATCTAAAATCATGACCTGGAACGGGTCATACACCCTTAAATGTTGCTCACAAATTTGGTTACTATTAACTCCTTTGTTAATTTTTTTTTTTTTTTAAATTTGGGTTCAATTTTTTGTAATAGTATTGTTATTGTAAATACAGTGGAACCTATTATATATTTTCACATATCTACAAAATATTTAACAGTCAGTATTAATTATGTTCATTAGTTCATTATTAAGTACCAAAACCTGGGTATTTTCATGTATACTGTAATGAAATTTATCTGTACATACATTCAAAATGTAGCATGAGCACATGCAATTGAATGTATGTATTATTGTATGTGGATACAAGTGTTTTGAAATCATACTCTTGCCATGTTTATAAGATGAAATTAGTATTATTTATCTTAGTTGTAAATACGTAATCAATGCAATATGTGATTATATTTTTAAAATAATACAAAGGTTTTGTGTAAATCAAGTTTTTCGGATAGCTTGATCTAAAAGTATAAGGAATTTAAATTAAATCCTGATTTTGAGATTGGGAACTGGAATAGGAATTGGTAGATATTAGAAATCGGCCCAACACTAACTAAAAATTTCTTGAATCATCCTTTTTAAATTTGGCATTTAAAAACATAAGTTTGCATTACATGAATAGTACACCAAAAAGTAGAAACCCATATGAATTTTTGTAGTGGTAGTACGTATTTATAGGTGGACATTGTCTAAATTTTTTCATTAAATTTTTATAGGTCAGCATTCTATGTTAACAAAAATATTTGTACGTAGTTAATTTCTAGAGGACTAGTTGTGTGTTGATGGAACTTTTCTACAATGCTGTATTACCTGTGTTAAATCTGATACCTGATACGTTCAGGTCATTTGTACTGTCTGAGACACGGCCATCACTACGGGGTGTCTCAGTAGTTTGATATTTCACATTCCAAGTTGTGCTGCACAGTTTAGGTCAAACGTGCAAGACTGATGTATGTATTAGAACCGAGTCTGCTGCTCATATGTTCAAACTTCCTGATATAGTCAATGTATAGAGACATCGGAGACAATTTACGTGAACATTTCAGATAGTAAAACCGGTATGAGCTGGCTAAATTGAAATGTTACTTTCACAAGTGCTGGCAGTATGTTTTATTTAGTTAAACCTTGTTTTAATGAATATTCACTTCCCTAAGAGTCGTCTGTGTGACCAACTTGAGTGTACTAAATGATACAACCAAATTTCTAACTTATTTAGAAACAAACTAAATTGCATATAAAACTTATTTATTCATTAAATGACTTTTTTTTTTGCAAGTCTCAGTTGGGAAAATTAGATGTTCAGATTATCAGTTTATTTCATAATTTGATGTGTTGTAAGTAAAATTACACCCTAACTGTACAGAAGCTTAGGTCAAAATAGGCAGAAAACTGGGTCAGCTGACTAGCATGTGGTGTGAGAAAGCATATGCTTTACTGTTTAGAAAATGAGGCAGCGAAACATTTTTAATATTATAATGGGCAGACCTGTTTTTATGAAAACTATAATTTACAATAGATATTGGTTAGCCTGTAAATTTCCAAAATATCACAAAGAGTTACAGTTTCACTGATCAGTAAATACCATGCTTTTTCTTTACAGCTCAACCTTGATAAAGATCTGTGAACGACTGATGGTTGTGATGTCACTGCAAAATGCTTGGTTTACAAAACAGAGTTTTATGCATTATGCCCACATGAAGAGGGTTAGGGCAAAGCATTCTTATTTCTTCAGACTCCAGACAAGCAAAGTGCAACGAAGGAAAAGGTAGCAGCAAAGAATGAGCTGTGCACTTAAAGAATAGCAACCTACTTGCTTGTGCCCAAGTTTTGATATATTTTCACGTGGTTGAGAAACACCACTTTAGAAGTTTAAATTATGTAATTTAAACCATTTTATTTTATAAATTTGCATTGACAAATGAAAATCTGGCCTCTGGAAGTTTCCAACACTTCATAGAAATCTGTAACAAATTTTAATTTCAGACATTAAAAATAGCAAGAAAAATTGTTTAAAAATTGGTTGTAGAATTTTATGGTCCAAAGAGTAAAGTGAATTTTAATGTTCTGAAACATGTAACAGTATCACAAGAAGTATCAGGCTGCTTCTCATAGGAAGACATGCTTAGAAATAACATATTTTTTTGTGGGTGCAAGCACACTTTTTATTAAATTGTTGGACTATCTGTCCCCTTGTGTCAAGAGACAGCAGTGTAGGTAGCATTTGTTGGTGGGGTTTGGGGGAGGGAATGCCCCCTTCCCCTCCCTGTGTACATCCCTGGCAAGACAGTTGTGAACTGTTGAGTTGTTTGGCTGTGTTTGCCTTCTGGCCGCTAGGTTTACTTGTTAAAATATGTTAGCCACCAGTTTGCAGTTCAATTTTTTTTGTCTGAGGTAGAATTGAAAATTGAATTAATAGTGTTGTTCCGTAGCAATACGTACATATCATCAGTATTGAAACCTGCTTGAAAACCATATAGCCAGAGCATTAATGTTTTACTATCAGCAAAACAGGCTCAGATTTTTTTTATTAAATATCATTACAGAGAGTTTTGTGCCTGAAATAAATTTGCCCTTGTCTAACTTGTGTGGGGGTTTTTGTGGCAATTTAAGCATGGTTACAAGTAGTACATACCTATCCATAAGGTTTGCTATGGGATTTGCATTGAATTGCAATTTGTCAAGAATTTCGTGTTTCCTTGAGTTTTAAACAACAGTATTAACTTTCTGGAGATGATGTTCCTGTATTTGTTTAAAAAAGTTTTTTTTTTAATATGCATTACTAATCAAATAAGTACTAAAAGGTGCCTGATTTATAATTAGCAGTGTAGACTGGGTTGATTGTGTGAGATATACATATTTCAGCATAGTACAATTTACACAGATTTCATTCAGTTTTTAAAATTGAATTTGTAACAAACTTTTAATTATAATTTTGAATTTATAATTTTATGGATAAAAAACTTCTATTGGTTATAAGATGAATACTTTTTTTTTGATTGATACATATTTTACGGTTCTCAGGGGAAATTGTTTTTCAACAATTAGGGATGTTTAGATTATAGTAATATGTACCTACCTCAGAATAGCAAATATCAGCAGAAACATGATTGTAAGTCAACATTGTGTGCTTTGAATCACAGCACAGAGTTCAACTGATTAATAGTAGATGAGATTTTGTTTAAGCTGTGTTTCATTCTTCAAATTTTTTATGTTTTTATCATTTTATTACTTTTGTTTCAGGGTAGTAACATAAGTTTTATTTATTTTAGGTTTTATTGATAAATATGTCATTAGATACTACTGTTAACAACATTATCTGATAACTGTAATTTAAGAAATACATACATAATTAAATTTGATATATTAATTGTTATGCTCATTATTCAGTAAAATGTTTATTATGCATTTAAAAAAAAAATTTGCAATGCATTCAACTAAAGATTTTAAGTATCTGTGTGAATATTATACATCAGGCACAATATAACATGTATATTTCAGTATGCATTGTGTGGACCCAACTGTGCTATGTAAAACACACCCCTTTACTTTATTTAAGCCTTCAGTAGTCGATGGCAGAAAAAGTTGTTTCATCACATGAGAGGGATTTCTCCATACCATGTTTTTTTTTTCTGGTTACTCATCTAGTATAGTTTATGCACTAAACGTTCTATTCATATATACTTCACTATATGTAAGCTAATAAGTTTATTTAATTGATGCAAAAAAGGAAAACAATGAAAGAACCGTAACAAATTAAGCATATTCAAGTTTTATATTTGTGACTTATCAAATAAAATAGCCACGCCAGTTAAAAAAGAAAACAAATAAATTGAATAAGCTCGAAACACAGCAAACAATTTCCATTCAAGCCCATTTTAGGTTAAACAATAAAGGTTATTCTAGGAATCTGTGAAAAAATCCAAGCATCATTAGTTGCTTCATGAGACTGTTGCAGGTAGAACAGGGGAATAATAATATGTTTATTGGCTTATCATCATGCAATATAATTTAAATTAATACCAGTTTGTGATGAAAGGCCATAGATGAACTCAGCTGCAGAGGAAACCAGAATTCAGATTGAAGGTGTCAAGAAATACTCATAATTTTTTTTTTAAAGTGAAGGAAATGCTTATTTAGCGACCCCTGACAGGTTTGCAATGGACACCTTGTATGGGTTTTGCTCTTTGTTCCAATTCTTGATGTACAGGTGATGACACGATTTCTCTTTTAGGTTTCTCTACAAGTCACAATTTTAAATAATGCTAACAAAAGTTAAGTGATTGAATATATATGTAAATCTCATTGAAAAACCAATTATTTTAAAGAAGTTGTTTAATCATTAATAGCTTTAGCTGATATTATGTCTACTTTGTGATGAGCTTTACCTGTACATATTGAAAGCCAAGGCGGCAGTTGTAATGGTATATATTTAGCAACTTGACAATACTGTCATGGATAGATAGAATGATATTTTTATATGAATTATTTTAGCACTTAAATAATTTGGGATTACAGTTATAGGTTGTGTGTGCTTGCCATTTGCTTGAATACAGTTTTTTTTTTTTTTTTTTTTTTTTTTTTTAATGCTATGTTTTGAGATTATATCTAGTTTGTACAATGTACGTATTTTATGTTTTAGTTTTGTTAATGAAATATATTGCATGTCACATTATTCATCTTAAGAAATATTTTGTACGGAAAAGTTTGTAGGTGGAAGAAAATATTTTGTTAGTTTTAATAGAATAAATTGATGAGAATGTAATTTTTATAATGTGGTATTTGTTTTTTGAAGCAATTTTTACTGAAATAATTATTTCTACCTAGATGCCAAGCAATTTCTTTCATTTTCCTACTATCTGCCCTTTCAATGTTGGTTTAAATTAAATGGTTATATTCAAGTGTACCTAGTTCAAATCTATCCATGGTTGAGCTTTTTCTGTATCACAATATGAGGCAATTTTTTTCATTTCTATCCAAAAGACCTTAAAATATGCTTAAAAATCTAATTAAATTATTATTTAGGGTGGCCACTGTTTTGGCAAAACCAAATTCCTCCCCCCCCCCCCCCCCACACACACACACACACACACACACACACACACACACACACAGGCATGAAATGTTACTACATTAATATAAAATTACGTAGTTAACCATTTTGGTTGCATCAGAGCTAATAAAATATCTATGATTTAATATTATATAACATGAAAAAAAGATTAAAATAAAAGTATTCCTGTTACAGACTATATTACTACTGTGATAAAAGTGTTTTTCCTTAATATAAATTAGTAGCTCTCGTATTTTGTTTAAACTACCTATGTGAGTAGCAATCAACAGCAAAATTAAAAGAAAAGACCACATTGATACAAATAATATAGTAAAGCATAAGGGCACAACTAAAATTGCTTCTGCACTGCCAGGAATAAAAACACAGTGTACGCATAACAATAATAATTAACATAAACAATTAAAATTCTCATGAAAATTATTATTAGATGAGCTTGTTAAATAATGTTCCTACCTTTAAATTCTTCATAGAGCCCTTAAATCACATATTTTGAATTGTAAAAGTACCTCTCTAATTGTTCTTCCTATATTTTTATTGTCTATTTTCTATTGTTCTATCAGAAAATTGCTTTAATACTTGCTGTAGAACAAACACATCTGAAAACTAATTGAAATGGTAAAATCTTCATAAACAGATATATGTTCTTTATTGTCTATGCTGTATTGGAATAGCTACTTCCTGCATAAAAGAAAAATATATGGCATCATCTGCAGGTCTGGTTTCTTTCATGTTAAAAATTATTTTTATTCTGCAAATGTATCCTCTTGTCAATATATCCACATGTCAAATCATGGTACTATTAGTTTTCGGTTGTGGCTTCTGTTTACTATTACCATCAGTAAAAATATTCAGAAGTAAAAAAAGAAACACAAGAGAAGAAAGAAATTGAGCGATAAGCTTTCCCTCCCCAATCGGACATTCGACGGCAATGGCAACCAATACGTCGCACGTAGTGTTAGGCACCATCGACTAATTTATACTATATTATTGTATAATCAATCATTATTTGTACTGCACTATCGAATAATTATTCCATAGCTTTAGTCTAATAACTTTTCATTCGCTGCAAGCTACAACGGTGTTCTTACTGACAACTGAATATGTCTGAACAACTAAAAATGTAAAAACTGTTCCTATTACTATTCACTCTGCAAAGATGTGATTGTTTATGTAAATACCAATTTTTTAACTATATTTATCAGCTCAGTGTTGAAATAACAAAAATTACTGAGTATCGTATATATCTATTAAGGTTAAATGTAGTTTATAGTATAAATATTTCAATAAATGTAAATATTTCAATAAATTTTAAATATAAAATATTTATAACACAAAGTAATAACAAAAAGTTATTTATAATAAACATACACCTATCCATCACTTAGCACTTCTTCAGATTGCGCGGATTCATTTAGCACAATGTTAATTTTACTGCCCCAGCCTTGAATAGCACGTCTTTAAATTTCAGTTAACACAAAATCTCCACAGGAAAAAAAAAGTCAGGCACGACCCCACAAAGTCAGTTTCAACTTTTGTAAACAGATGTGCCGTGGGATATAGTTAGCCAAACAAGGGGGGAAGAGATGTGCGCGCAGGTCTGACTACGCTATCAGCTGTTGTACAAACATCAGCTATGGCAAGTTAAATTGCGGCTATGGAGTGTAAGGGACCAAATGTTTTTAGGTCCGCGCGTATGCCGCTGTGCCGTACTGTTGTCGCCTGGCCAAAACCGGGCCGTGAACTACGTCTAGCCAGTGGCCAAAAGCAACGTCTGCCCATTCAGCTGCCGGTAACTGTATGTGCTTGATCACTCATAATGCATCGTGTTCAAGTATTTGAGACAAAACTAGAAGTATTACGGCACGCAGATTGTCATGTAGGCCACACTTATGTTGGTCACACTTTAGTTTTAAGCAAGTCAACTGTGTGCACAATCGTACGAAATAAGGACTCTTACCAAAAGTTCATGTAAGTCTGATGCTGTGGTTGTACTAGCGGGAATATATATGACATTACCAGAACAGAAATTAACAGATGATGCACATGGAAAAGGTTGTTAAATTAATGTTGCAAAAAAAATCATTGGCCTGACAGGATTGGTGTGAACCAGGTGGTGATACACAAATGAGTACTTTAATTTTTGAAAAAATAAAATGTAATTATCCGGACAGTAATATCGGTTTCACTGTCAGTAAAGGATTGTTTGGAAAGGTACGCGACGAAAGTTGAAGGTCACGCCCGGGTGGGCAAGACAGCCAGCCGACTGGCGATACAGTACATAACCACGTATCTCCCGTTACGCGGTGTCGTATTTGTCATACAAAGTGCGATGGGAGGCATATAAAGATAAATGGTGTGACCTGTTTATAGTCGAGCGTTATTTTACGCATTTATATTACGTAAAGTATATTTTCCTACACAATTTTGGAACACATTAAATAAAATAGCCTTTCTATTTATGGAAACTAATGCTTCAGAATACACGATTTCGAATAAGGAATAACACTAGCATTTTTAGGAACGAATTAGTCGTGCTAAGTGAGGGATAGGTGTAATTGCTGTGCTTAAAACAAACTTATAAAACTCTTCGGAAATGTAACACTGGGATTACCTCTTAAGACACAACATTCGTTGTGATTGTGATCGTGATCGTGTATAAACAACAAAAGTAATAAAACAAATACAAAATGTTAGCGTATTTTTTTAAACATTGTTCAACCAACAATTTGATTTTCAAAATTTACCTACAATGATATATAGATTTGTGAGATAGCATCATCAAAAAGTATTATGAAAATGTATCTTAAAAGTGAATGATTTAACTGTAGTTAATATTAAACACCAACAATCACAACATACTGATTGGCCAGGGGCAACGAGAATAACTAATGACTAAATTTCATCAACTGATTTTCATGTTAGTCACAAATGATGGTAGTTTTTGTACTATCGATTAAGTTGATAGTTTTTATTCATTGGTGCCCAACACTAGTCACATGTCACTGAGGTTCGCCAGTACACAGTGTTCAAAGGTGGTAAAGTGATGCAGTTTGTAGGCATGGTGAGGAGTTTTTCAACTAAGCTATAAACAGCGTTAAAAAATGGAATGGTATAAGTGACACAGCCTTGGTAAAAAAAATTCCTGGGTTTCTCCTAGATTTCCCATCATTATAATAATTCATGGCTATTTCAAGTTTTCCAGATATTCCCAGTCAGGTGGCCACCTGTTATACCAGGGTGTCTACCAACCATGAAAACTGAGAACTAACAGGAAAGAAGCTGTAAATTTCTAGATAAAACTGGGAATGCTTTGCTGTGTTAGTAATGCTTTTCTCTTTAAGATGGCAGAGACTAAACCTTTGGATTTTTTTGCCATTCGATGTCACCAGGCCGACGGTGAACATGAGGGAGCTGTACGAGTTGCTAAGTATTAAGGGTCCTGCCTACCCGGGCACACATACAGTGTGCAGAGCATCAGGAAAAACAACATGGTTTGAAACCTACTCAAGATCTGTTTCCAAAAAAGAATTTAAGATTTTGCAGAGGGCCAATAAGCAGTTTTGTTTCCGAATTAAGTAGTTAAACTCTATTTTTAGAAGAGTTATAATTGCTAAAAGTATGTTTTCAGAGTAATTTTTAGGCATAAAACAACTGGTACGGATTCTTGACAGCACTTAACGGACTTGCATTACATCTTTATCTTCATTTCTTCACCATATAATGTTACAGTTCTATGCACGATGAGAAGACTGCGTGCCAATTTATAGTCTTGTGCTTATAGGTGATATCGCGTTAGAAGCACCAGCGAGCGTCGCGCTTATCATCCCACTTCACTAACACTAATAATCTTGCAAATAACCGGGAAAACTAAAAAAAAATTATCTGGGGAGTCTAGTTTGGTAGACACAATGTATACTGCATTAATTCAAATTGGTCAATAAAGCTACACTGGTAAATATTTCACGGATAAGCGTACAATTATTGTGAGGGAAAAAAAATTACCGTAAATTGTTTTAATGTTTGGAACAAATTGAAATATTTAGCACAATTTTGATCTTTCATTTGATAATAAAAATAACGGTAAGGTTTGAAATAAGAATGCAAACTTTTACTGAGCTGTATTATTGTAATTTTAAATTTTGATATGTATTAGGGCACAAATGGCCTTGCAACTGTTATTTTTATATGTAATTATTAGCTACAAATTATTTCATAATAACTGTAACTACAATCAAAAGTAACAAATTATTTGATTTTCTTTATTGCTCATGAAAAATAACCAAAGAAGCTTAATCCATATTTGTACCAAATAATCTGCAAAATGATCTCGATAGCCAAGCTGTACATATTTGACCTGTAGTGTAATTTTGGAAGGACAGAGAAATAGCCAAGATTTAACTACTCATCCTGTAGACATGGAGTTACATTTATTTACACACACCAGTACAAGCAGCTATCGAAGTGCAGCAACTGCTATTCTGTTTGCTGGAAGGACTTCCATGGCTCCGAATAGTTGTCGATCACCAGCGACTTGTATCGACGCAGCTTCACCGCCAGCTTGTCTCCCTTACCGGTCGCAGACAAGACCTCGGCGCGGGACACGACCAGGAACGCGGGGTTGTCGGGGCTGGGCCCACGAACCACGTCCACTTCGTCACCCACTTGACACTAGAGCGAGAGACTCAGGACGTGAGTGGGTGAGGAGCAAAAGCAAAGGAATGTGAATCAACATGATGAAAATTGGGAAGGTTAAACCCCGCACGTAGGAAGATACACAAAAACATCTAAAAGTAAATGAATTAAATAGTGCTTACTTAATGTTAAGCTTTAGCAATTGATTTTTAATTTGAATATAATATCTAATTATTCGCGAATATTTTTAATACTTGCAAACAATATTATGTTATAGTCACAATGTGGGACTGGCACAGATAAAATGATTGGGTGTGGGGAGACGGGAGCACCTCGAAACAAACCTACCAAATTACTGGAACGTTCGCCACGTTTCCCACTTGCGGAAAAATTCTGCTTTGAACCCGGATCACCCCGAGTCGAATGAGCAGGGTTGCCACTCGTCTGGAAAACCGGGAAAACCGGGAATTGTCAGGAAATTTGAAAGCTGTCAGGGAAATCAGGGAAATGTCAGGGAATTAGGAAAAGAGTAGTCAAATGTCAGGGAATTTAATGGTTAGTGGTTAGCTCTCAATTCGGGCGTATATTCCAGAAACACAGATTTGGGTATTTATTTTGTAAAATTTGCATGTTTGTAATACCAAAATAAATAACTTTACCGGAAGAATTATACAACTCGTGTAGTGTTTGTTCTGAAAACGTATTTTTATTTGATCTACTCCGATTTCGACCGTGCCTGCGACAACATTTTCGAAAACTCAGAATCGATTGTACAAGTGTTCATATTCCATTTTCGATTGTTTCAGTATATTGACTATCGAATGTGATATAAAAATGGCGACCGCATCTTTGATTGTAGTGATGTGCCCGTGGTTTTGTATTGATTAATTAAAGAAAAGAGTTCCTAAGAAGAAAACGTGAAAAGGTAAGTGGACGTAAGCAATATCAGTATTATAGTTGTAATTTTTTTACGCATAGTGTAATTTTTGTTTGGTGTAAACAAAGGTCACTGCACTGCCGACGCGACGTCTATAGCTTCATGGCATGTAAGTAATTATTTAGACACCTGCTTATAGGTTTACTAATTTTTACCGACCTTTTAAGAAAAGTCCGTAAAACCCTGTTTTATGTGTAGACGCACGTGGAGATGTTCGGTAATGCTGACGCAATTCGATTCCGCGATAGTTGTAAAAAAAACGTGTTTTTTTTTTTTTTTTTTACAAAATGTAGCATGTGTTTGTATGTAAGCAAAAAATGTGACCTGTTTCACTGGATTTGGATTCACGTACTTCAATAGCTTGCGATTCACAAAACAGTTTTGACTTTACACTGTTTTCCAAATGCCACCGTGAGACTTGTTCACAATGTTTAGCAGGTTATGTTGTTATGCTGGAATCACAATAGGCCTAGCTTGGCGGCAGATGCAGCGCGAATTTTACAAATACAATTCCTTATCAGAAACTTTATCGCGTCTGCCGCAACGTTCGCGCTTAGCGCAACAAATTTTTTTACTAGGTTAAAAAAAGTTTATCGGCATGAAGGTAAAAACATCCAAAATCATAAATTAGTTTACCGGTTTTTATTATTTTAGTTTTCTGGTAAAGAGGTGTTGAATTTATTTCTTGGCCTAAATATCAAGTTTCAAAATTTCTTAAGTTTTTAACATAGACCGAATAGTTAAATCTATGTTAATTTATATTAATGCATTAGGCTGTAATTATTATGTTGTATTGGAACACTGTCTCAGGTTTCTTTATAAAGTGGTTGTGTGTTTATTTATTTTGTACGTTGAAAATTGTTAACATCTGTAGCATTGTATTAGTTTCAAATTAGGCCTATTTAATTTAATGATTAGGTTTTTATAAAATTATTCAAAACCAAATTAAGTCTGGAGGATTTACCAAATATGTTAATTGTACTAATTTCCTGCAATGAATGTGGCTGCTACTGATCAAATGAAATATTATTGGCCAAGGATAATTTTAGTCCGCAAAAAGATAAAAGTTGTTATGGATTGTGCTTTGGGCTATAGAATTGAGTATTGTTAGTTTAAAAGTTAATTTTTCTTTTTGCAGATGTCACTCTCAAAGTCCAGACTTACTGAGTTTAATGATGGCTGGCTTTGTGATCAACGGTTTCAGCCATGGCTTCAAAAGGTTGAGAAAGACAAGCATGTCTTCTGCTCTTTGTGTCGGAGCACTCTCAGTTCAAGCAACATGGGAAAAAGAGCAGTTACAAGTCATCTCAATGGTCAGAAACATAAGTCTCGTTCTCGGGTAAATAGTGAATGTGATCTGAGAATTTTTCTAAAAAAAAGTAACACTGATGCAAGTACTAGTTCTCAGGAGTCTTCAAGATTTAGTCAATCTGAGGAAAGTTTGCAAGAGAATAAATGTGCAAAAGATGTTAATGAAAGTGAAAATTTGTCATTCTTAAATACAAAAGAAATTGTCTCCCAACAGTCTGTTACGTCTCGTCCATTGCAGTCATTCTTATTGAAAAATGAAAATACCAAAGCCGATATATTATGGTGCCTTCTAGTTGTAATGAATCATTGGTCAGTGAATTCTGCAGGGAAAGCTGTTCAAGTTTTCAAAGCTATGTTTAGTGATAGTTCAATAGCCATGAACATGCGTCTTCAACGCACAAAGATTTCATACACCATAGTTTATGGTTTAGCTCCATATTTTCACAAGGAGTTATTGCAAGAAATTTCTCAGTGTGATTTCTTTGTCATTTCTTTTGATGAATCACTTAATAAAATTGCCCAGAAAGAACAGATGGACATTGTCATTCGCTTTTGGAGCAAATCTAAGGACACTGTAAGTACACATTATTTCACTTCAGTTTTTTTGGGTCATACAACTGCTGCTGACCTTATACGATCTTTTAAAGAGGCAGTATCAGAACTAGACTTACGAAAGCTAATGCAATTATCCATGGATGGGCCAAATGTGAATATTAAGTTTTTGGCAGACTTAAAAGCAGACTTGAACAGAGACCCTTCAGATCATGTGATAATGGAAATTGGCTTGTGTGGGTTGCATACTCTTCACAATGCTTTTAAGGTCGGAATGAACAGTTGTGAATGGAAAATTTTTCATTTTTTGCATGCTATTTACAACTTTTTCAAGGATCGGCCTGCAAGAAGGAGTGACTACACAATGTTTTCTGGATCAACAAAATTTCCAGTTAAATTTTGTAATGTGAGATGGCTTCAGAACTTTGAGGTTGCACAGAGGGCCCTTGAAATTATTCCCAACTTGAAGAAGTATGTAGAGGGAGTTAAGGAAAATAAGAAGGAACCAGTTATGTCTGGTAGCTATGCAGCAATGGTAGGAGGTATACGTGACAAATTGATGCCTGCTAAATTAGCTTTCTTTTGTTTTCTTGTGAAGGAAATAGAAGACTTCTTGGAGTGCTTTCAAACTGATGCCCCTATGGCACCCTTCTTACACACAGAACTCACTAACATTCTTATGTCCTTGATGAAACATTTTGTGAAGCCTGAGACAATAAGTTCCAAGAGTATAGCAAGCATTGATTTGTCAAAATCTGAAGCTCTGTTACATGCAAAGAAGGTAGATGTAGGGTATGGTACACGTGATGCTCTAAGACGAATAGATTCAGTTAAAGAAATTGACATTCTTTCTTTCAAGCAGGACTGCCGCACAATTCTCCAAACAACGTGCAAGAAAATTATAATCAAGTCTCCTTTAAAATTCAAGCTTGCGAAGGGAATTACTTGTTGTGATCCACAAATGATAGTGAAATCGCCCCAAATAGCTGAGCAGCGTTTACAGATGTCATTAGAAGTGTTTGTAGAAAACTACTGGCTGTCTGGTTTGGAAGCACAGAAAATCCACTCTAACTTCAAAGAAGTCTTTCAGAGTCCAGAAATGTTAGCAGATTTAAAGAATTTTCGTCGAAAAGAATCTAGGTTAGATGAGTTCTGGACAAACTTTGTAGTGAAGCATGATACATCCAAAGAACTAGTAACATTTATCAAAATGGTATTGGTATTTTCGCATGGTAATGCAAGTGTAGAACGTGGGTTTACAGTTAATAAAGATTGTCTTGTTGAAAACATGCATGAGAGGTCTCTGATTGCACAAAGACAAGTTTGGGATGGAGTGCAAGCATCTGGTGGAGTTGTACAAGATTTGAATATTACAAAGACTATGATTCTGTCTGCCCGCAATGCTCATAGTAAATATCAGGATGCACAGACTGAACAGAAGAAAAGTAATGAAGATAAAGAAAAAGAAAAAGATGAGAAGAAAAGGGTTGCAGATATTAAAAATGATCTTGAAATGCAAAAAAAGAAGAAACTGGAAGAGTTGACCCTTGTTGATGAACAAATTCGTGGCCTTGTGAAGAAATATTAAATTGGGATTTTAATCATTGAGAAGTGTGGAAGTTGTGTAAATACTTGTGCTTAAGTGAACTAAGTTTTATGTTAAATGTCTTAAAAATGTGCATCAAAAAATGTAGATCTATGTTACTGTGTGGGAAGCATTAAGTTTTCAACAAACTGTAAAGCATAAACTTATGTTTTACTACTGCAAAAATTTTTCTGAATGGATGAATTAATGCTGTTGGTGCTCAGACAGGTAAGGAATTAATTATACAACTATATGTTAAATTTGAAGTATTCAGCTGTTGAAATTGCCAGCAGATGTTGTGTTGCAATTTTTTTAATGAATATTTTTTTTCAAAAACAGAAAGTGTTTTGTAACTGTCTTCCATATAGGATTATCAGAAAATATGAATACAGTATGTTAGCTTAATGAGTTTTCTTACTTATCAGTAGGTGTAGGGCAATAATTTTGTTTATAGTTGAATGTATGTATTAACATAACCTCGCTTCATCTACTAGTATTCTCTATTGCTATTGCATAGTAACTAAACAAACTTAATTTACTTAGTCCAAAAGTTCTAACAATGAAACTATTGTGATTTGAATAACAAAAAATATCATCCTTTTTGTGATTTTGTAGTAAAAAAATTGTCAGGGAAAAACATCTTTTTTGTCTGGAAATCAGGGAAATGTCAGGGAATTTGTAAATGAAAAATTAGTGGCAACCCTGAATGAGACTACCAGCATAACGAGCAGAAGTCGAAAATATGACTTGCACCTAATGAACATGCCAAATGATATGGTGGAGGAAATACAAACGTTTTCAGATCCCATTCATGCTATAAAGCAGGGCTCTACAAATCCCAGACGCTTAACTGCTGCCAAGAAGACAAAAAAAAAGGTGTGACTGTAATTTGAAAGCAGCCGTTCAGAAAGCAAATAATGTAATGGTCACCTGGAAGGTGGGAGGAGGGGGGGGGGGGGGAGATGTCGTTGCCAGCCACAGTGAAGAGAGCAAAAGGAACCCTGAACTCCATCTGCAGACCTCACCCACATTCTAAGTGTCATCTTTCTCATCTGTCACACCTGTGCGAGGTTTAGGAATCACCGGACTAAGGTGGCAGTTTACAAGCAGAGCGTGTAGTTTTTCAACTAAGCAAAGGTTCAGATGGCAATAATTAACAGCTGTGTAAAGTGATATAAATAATGCCGTTTACAAGCAGAGAAGGTAGTTTTTTCAAATAAGCTGAGCAAGATACAAGTGTGTGATTATAAAGTGACCCCTCACTTTTAGTTCCCACAGTTTTGGTAAACATCATCGCCCTGTATTCAGGTAAATACGGTACCTACCTGGTAGCTTTTCTTCAGAAGTTTTTCTCCATTCACACGGATACTGCTTTCATAAAACAGAGCTTCCACTTTGCTGTAACAGAACACAAAACTTTCGATAGAGCCCTTACACACCTCATCAGACAGGACTTGTGTTGGTTTAGAGTTGAACAAATACACGTGAGACATTTCATTCTTAACTTTACACCCTTAATAGGCACCCACACATAATGTACCGACCATGTGATTCTTCATCACATCCTTTAGACATGGAGTGATGGAAGTTGAGAGAAGGAAAGGAGGAGACATTCACAGTGTCACATCTACAGGTGCAACAACATTATACTCTGCCACTACAACTTGCAAGTAATAATTTATTTGACACAGTTGAAACTGAAGTTATCTCAGTTATCACTGCATTATTAAATTATTTTACATTGTGTGGCTACTGGGTTCTGTGTCAGAGGCAAAGGGTTTACAGACATTTCAGTCACCATTAGTAAGTGAGAGACTGCTACCCTGAAGATGGCAACTGTAATGTCAACCGAAACATCGGTTAAAGCTTCGCAGTCCAAGTGATTAGAACCCACAAACCAAGCAACCTCAAACCAAAACCATGGAAGCCTGTGTTCATTATTATATTATATTAATTTCATTCTAAAAAATACTCTGTGAATGTTAGCCCAAATTAACCTGTGCCAACTTGAGATTTTAACTGGACAGAGCTGGCTAGCAGAACAACATAAGGATTGTTAAAGGTGCATACACATTTCCAAGCCAAACCGTTCGCTGAAATTATTTTCGCAATTAACTTCCAGCGATTCATTGGAAATTAACGAACCAACTGCGAAACACCAGCAATCATTTGACAGCCATTGGTTTGTGTACTCAAATCAAGTCTTTGCATGAGGAAAATTACACAATTTTGGTCCGCAGATGTATTTATCTCAGCATCTTTTCCCCTTCAGTCATCTCCTTTTATTCTTTTCTGAAATAGTCCTTATACTTAAGATCCTCTAGAAAACTTTGAGTTTTACAAATATTAATCTGTTTCAGTGAATTAATTTTGACAGCTACATGATTAAATAAAAAAAAACTGGAACAGAACCACTATGCACAGGAAGACAAAATAGACCAGCAGTAGTTAAATTTATATTAAGGATTCCAGAGTAAAAATTGGGTTTATAAAAAAAACTGTGGAATGAAATCTATATGCAAAAGATAATGCATGATGGAGCCAAGAGATTCGTGAGCAGGAAGAAAACTAACAAACCACACATGACGTTGTCCTAATGTAAACTGAGGATACCTTTGTGTTCGTCAGAAAAAAGGACAGGAAGCAGTTCGTGAGCAGTTCATTCATTGATGAAAACCCTGTTCCAATCATGAGAACTAGAGGTTCACGAGAGGTTGGCGAACCATTCAACTAGCAAATGTGTACACATCTTTACACTGTGATTGCGGTTCCATGATGAAACAAACACACTCCTAATTTGTTGTCACTTCAAGAATAATTCCACTGTGCCAGTCTTATTCAAAATCGCTGTACATTTTACCACAAGCAACTCCTATAGAATGTATTTACAGGGTTTCCACAAAAATCTGTTATAAAATTACCCTGACTTTTCATAACCAAAGTTCAATATTTCCCTGACTAAAGTTTTTAAAAATAATACATATACAGTACATAATAAAATTATTCACTTTTTGTCGCAAATTTTGTACAAATTATTGCTGCTTTTTAAGGTCTCTATGCAGTAAACAACCCACAAACCCCCCCCCCCCCCCCCCCCCCATCAATTATCAGTCAAAAAACTGAAGTACCAGCTAAACTCACAGAAAATTCTGTGAAAGTAAACTTCCACGACTTCACGGAAGTCTTTCTCCTGTAATCTCTAGGGTTTGTCTTCTCCCATCAACGTGACGGTAGCGAGGAATGGTGAAGAAAGAGGGGGGGATATGCTTACTTGCAGCCATTAGTACCTACTCAGGTAAACTATGAAGTTTACACTCAGGTTGTAAACTAGAATGTTTGATATTGGGTAACTCCTAGGCCTTTGGGAATACTATTTGTTTTTTTGCTGCAAAGCAAATATCAAATAGTATGTTTAAATTATCTGTGAAGACTAATAAAACTGTGAATATTGCTCTCAACAAAGCTCTATTACACTTATTTTACAAAATACAACACATAAGTAAAGAAAAAAAAGTGTTTTTTTTTTTACATTTGTAATGTTTTAACAGATCAAGTGATTAACAAATTGGGCCCTATATACAGAGCCAATATTTTATGGTGTTATACAAAAGCTAATTTCATCATTACAAATAGTGGATTTTGTGTATGTTGTCATTAAAAATTAAAAATTTTATAATTAAATACATAATATGTATTATAAAGAACAATATATTACAGTGATACATTGCATCAACAATTTGTGGTAAGACACAAAAAAAACTTACATAAAACAATAATACATATACTGCTGAGAGAGAGAGATCAACAAAAAACCTGCAAATAAAACATGCAATAATCAAAAAATCAGTATACAATGTTAAAAGGCCAAAATCATTATACTTATACACATTTCCTTGTTATGTTTCTCTGTATGCCTTTACCCATGTCAGTATTGTTAGATAGAGCAATTTTGTTATATTAATGTAAGTCTGGAAATTGTGTTTTGACAGTTGGCAATATTGTTCTAGCATTTTTTTGTCTTGTGTGTGTGTGAAAAGATGGCGGCAGGTTTTACAACGTGGTTACGATGTCTGAAATAAAACAGTCGTCAGAAGTTTGTAGAAAGCCTTTTATTTCTTCGTTCCAACTTTAACAGGTTATGGGCCCTGTATTGGCTTAAGAAACGATAGCTACAACTATCAGAAACGGAACACGGTGTCAAAGAGGCTTGTAAGAAGTTATCGGCACAATGGCGACGCCGTTACAACAGACTGGAAACATAAAGCCGTTTGAAGGGACAGGCTACACCTTCTGGAAACACAGGATCAAGCTGGTACTGGAGCAATCCCGTGTAGTAGAAGTTCTCACACAGAAACCACCTGCAGAAGGTAAAGATTTGGACGTCTTTAAGTTGAACGATGTGAAGGCGAGGAATATCATTACACAGTGTTTGGCGGACAATGTGTTGGAGTCAGTTATGGATAAATCCACAGCCAAGGAAATAATGGATACGTTGGATTCCACCTACATCAAGAAAGGAATAAGCCGACAAGTCGATCTACAGAGAAAACTAAGAACATTTCAGTTCAAGTCAGGAAGCTTGAAAGACTTTATCAATACATTTGAAAATACGGTAAACGAGATTAAAAGCTCGGGTGGTAATGTGTCGGATGCTGAAGTCATGACTCTCCTACTCTCTTTTATGCCGGAAACCTACGACGCTGTGACTCGTGCCATTGACATTGTTTTTAGTAAGAATCCGGAAGATGTTAACTTAAATTATGTGAAGAATGCTCTACTCCAGGAAGAATTACGTAAAAAGGAAAAGGTAAACAGTGAAGAGAAAGTGGTGGCATTTAACTCAAAGAAAACATTCGGTAGGAACACGCGGAAGGATATGGACACAAATGGTGATAGTTTCAGAAACCAAGGTAAAGTGCCATTCAAATTTAATTGCTACAATTGTGGACGCAAAGGTCATAAGAAAAGTCAGTGTAGATTTACTGGGGGAAAACAAAGCGGTTACTTTAAGGGTAATCATAAGGTGCGTGAAAATAATGGTGAAGTGACTTTTGTGACAGCTAATGAACATGAGAAAAAAGTACAGAGTCAGTGTCTCATGTCGGACAGTTCAGCAATCTCTTTCATTGTGGACTCTGGTGCTACTAATCATTTGATAAACAAGAAACACGAAGAGCTTTTAAAGGATACACAGGAAGTGAATTTAAACATAGCAGTGGCTAAAAGTGGTACTCATCTCAAAGCACTGAAAAGTGGGACCCTACAACTGGCTACTCATAAAGGTAAGCCTGTCACTATAAAGGACGTTCTGGTATGTGATAACTTAGAATATAACTTGCTGTCAGTTAAAAGAATTGAGGAAAATGGATTTAGAGTACTATTCGAAAATGCAGAAGTAAAAATATTGAATAAGGACTCTGATGTTGTGGTGTCTGGAAGTTTGATTGGCAATCTCTACGTGATCAAATTCAAAATCGATGGGAATGTTGTATTGTTGACCAATAATGCAGATATTGTGCACAGAAGAATGTCTCATTCATCCTACTTTCCCTCGAAAAGTTTTTGTGAGATTTGTATTAAGGGTAAACAAACTAGGAAAAGCTTCAAAAGCCTACCTCCAGAGAAGAAACCCAGCAGAATTCTTGAAGTTGTTTCTTCAGATGTAATTGGACCAATCTGTCCCCCGACTTATGACTCTAAAAGATACATTGTGACATTCATAGATCATTTTTCCCATTTTTCCATGGTTTATCTGCTCTCTCATAAGTCAGAAGTTCTTGAAAAATTCAGGGAGTATGAGGCAATGGTGTCAGCTAGATTTGAATCCAGAATATCAAGGCTTCGTTGTGACAATGGAGGTGAATATAGCTCTGGGCAGTTTACTGACTTTTGCAAATTGAAGGGTATCCAAGTAGAATATACAGTGCCTAGAAATCCTGAGCTGAATGGCGTGAGTGAACGTTTTAACAGAACATTATTAGATTCTGCCAGATGCATGTTATTGGATTCCAAGGTTGAAAAGAAATTTTGGGGAGAATCCATTTATGCAGCAACATACACACTGAACAGAACACCCACGTCAACTTTGAAAGAGGGATGTCCTGCAGATATTTGGTACGGCTACAATGATCTGAGCAGGATAAGAGTATTTGGGTCAGTAGCCTATGCCCATGTTCCAAAGGAAGAAGTCAAGGGTAAACTTGACCCGCGATCAAGGCCATTAATAATGATGGGTTACACAAGTAATGGTTATAGATTGTGGGATGAGAGTAAGGGTAGAATCATTACAGCATGTAGTGTTAAATTTAGGGAAGTTCAGGAACCTAACCATGTGATGAGTCAACCCCAGTCGTCAAGAGTGCCCATTCTTGACTATTCTGGACAAAACAATGACGAGGACAATCCAACTTTTGAAGAAGAACCTGAGGATGATTTTTTTGGATTTCCTGAAGAAGATGAAAATTTTATTCACGTCAATGTACCAAGAAAGAGCCATCGAAAAGTAAGACCTCCAGAAAGGTTGCAAGATTTTGATACGAGTTTGATAACTGCATTGTCAACAGGACTCCTACCATCAGAACTACCTAACACATTTCAAGATGCATTGGAATCCGGATGGCAAGCAGCCATAGATGAGGAACTCAACACCCTAAAGAAAAATAATGTGTGGGAATTGGTTCCGGAACAATCAGGAGACAACATCATTGACTCGAAATGGGTTTTTACGGAAAAGGAGATTTTAGGTGAGAAGATAAAGAAGGCAAGACTTGTTGCAAGAGGATGTTTCCAACAATCGAAGCCTGAAGAAGAAGTTTATACACCAGTTGCTCGCCTGACATCTCTGAGGTGTCTACTCTCCACGGCAGTCCAGAAAGAATGGTGCATCGATCAACTGGATGTTAAGTGTGCATTTTTATATGGTGAGTTAAAACAACCAGTTTATATGAAGATTCCAGAGGGTGTTACTGTGAAGATGGAGGACCAAGATGGGAACCTTGTATGTAAGTTGTTGAAATCTCTGTATGGTCTCAAAGAGTCCTCACAATGTTGGTACAATAGGTTGAAAGATGTACTAATATATTTGGGTTTTAAAAGGAATGTTGTAGATCCATGCATCTTTATGCAAGATGATTTGTTTGTCATTGTATATGTGGATGATCTGTTGATTCTTTCTGACAGTAAAGTAAAAATAAGCCATCTCAAAGAGGATTTAAAGAAAGAATTTGAAATGAGAGAGATGCATAACAACACAGGGTTTTTTAATTTTTTGGGTTTGGAAATAATTGTTGAAAGGGGTCTGATCCAAATAAGTCAAAAGAAACTAATTGACAAAATTTTACACAGATTTGATATGCACAATAGTAAAACCTCAAACATCCCCATGGAACCCAAGTTGAATTTAAATCCAGCAGATGAATGTAAAGTAGAACTACCATATAAAGAGTTACTAGGCTCCCTCATGTACGTTATGTTAGGAAGTCGACCAGACATATGTTTTGTCATCACTTATTTTGGTAAGTTTCAAAATTGTTATAATGAGACTCACTTTAGGCATCTAAAGAATGTACTGAGATACATTAGCAAAACTAAAGATTACTGTCTTTGTTATTACACATGTGATGATAGTGATATTATAGAATCCTATGTTGATGCAGATTTTGCTAATGACACTTGTGACCGTAAGAGTATATCTGGTTTTTTTGTTAAGGTTTTTGGTAATAATGTTTCTTGGAGGAGCAAGAAGCAAAATTGTGTGAGCCTCTCTAGCACTGAGGCTGAATATGTTGCCCTTGCAAACTCAGCCAGTGAATGTTTGTATGTTCGAAATCTCATGAGAGAAATTCTTCACCTCCCAGAAATGGGTATTGTGATTTATGAAGACAATCAGTCCTGTATCAAAATGTGCAACACCTTTGAGACCAAGAGATCAAAGCACATTTCTGTAAAGTTCCATTTTGTAAAAGATCTGGTGATGGAGAAGAAAATTTTGAGATTATGCTATGTTGAAACCTCTCAGCAATATGCAGATTGTTTGACCAAAGCTCTACCTCACAGTAAATTATTCAAATGCATTGAGGGGCTAGATATTGCAAAATTGAGGGAGAGTGTTAGATAGAGCAATTTTGTTATATTAATGTAAGTCTGGAAATTGTGTTTTGACAGTTGGCAATATTGTTCTAGCATTTTTTTGTCTTGTGTGTGTGTGAAAAGATGGCGGCAGGTTTTACAACGTGGTTACGATGTCTGAAATAAAACAGTCGTCAGAAGTTTGTAGAAAGCCTTTTATTTCTTCGTTCCAACTTTAACAAGTATGGTATCAACAGACTGCTTTTATTTACTTTTAAAAAAACCATATAGAAATAATTAATTACTTTTTATTTAGTACATAAAATTCCAGGTTTTTAAATAAAAACCAAACTAAAGATATATGAAATGAATTCTACATTTTTATAGCTTAATAGTGGTGTACTGACTTCCATTTTGGTGTTTGGCTGTATACTGACTTCCATTTCTGTATTTAGAGGTGTACGACTTAATTTCACTGTTATTTTGGTTTCTTTCAATTTTCCATACAAATTTATTTTCAATAAAAATAAATTTAAAAAAATAGCCATGCCATAATACATTAATATTGAGGTTTTTTTTTTAAGTAACCAACTTTATTCAAGCAAAGTATATACAACACAAAAAAAAAACTAAATATTTTTATGACCGAATTGTAGGCTTTCAGAGTTTTAAACCTGTGCAACAAACGTGAAGTTTCACGTCAGACGCAAAGCTTTGCATCACAACTGAAGCTTCAAATAAAATGAATAGCAAATTTCCTGGCGAAGTCAAATTAAATACTGAAAACAGCTTCGACTGATTCGCTTAGTCGAAGCTTCGCACAGACCTAGTAAATAGGCAGTGTACTGTTATACAGTAAGCTCTGCGTAGAACCTTCAATTGCTGAATGGTCACAGCGCTGCGATGGTTCTACAAGAGCTCCGGCACATGCCTTCCCAAGTAAAATTAAGCTCAGCAACTTACAGCAAAGAAAAATTATTTCCCCCAACATTTTAATTTTTTTTAAGAGTTAACACGCAATATATTTCCTCAAAAACTGTACGGTGCCACCTCAAAATTGGAGAGGAAAATCATTTCTGCCGTAGCTCGTGCAAAAAAAAAAACACGCCCATGCACGCAACGTTGGACTTACTTCCTGGCGATGCCCAGGCCTGCCTTCACCACCAGGTCAACCCTCAGGGAGCTCAGCGTGGTGGATATCACTTTACTGATCTTGTCGTCCCCTTCGTCAACACTCTCGCTGCCTTCCGGTGCTTCTTCGTCGTCAGAGTCACTTTCAACCTTCAACCAAATGGATAATGCAGCACAGTAATTACATTGTAGTATGTGGTAGCCAGTGGCGGATACAGGTGTTTCTTCAAGAGAGGACTTGGAAAAAAATTAATTTCTGAGTTTAGAAACTTACAACAAAAACATCAAAAATATTCTCAACATGCATAACTTCCTGTGTGGTACAGCATTAGAGGCATTTTAACAGCTCAACTTGCATTATCCAATATAACATACCACTGGGGAAGGAAAATATTCTCCCTCTGTTATCAATCATTAAGTTTTTTTATAAATTTTTCCTGTATACTTAAATATACAGCGTACTGAAGTATTGTTGTGGAGTAGGTTAAGAGAAAAAAAAATGTTTCTAGGTTTCTAAAACCCTTTTAAAACATTTTTGCCCGATTATTGAAATTTATCGAATCTATAGGAAATTCAAAAACCATTATTTTAATGATCGTCAAGCAACACTGGCAATACCCACACTTTTTCTACAGTTGCCAGCGCTTTAATGAAACTAGTTTACAACTCTTGACACTTGTGGACAACCAGCTATTGCATCCACAGCCAAGTTTCTTAAGAAAAACAAAAAAATTGGATCCAATTAAAGCAGTTCTGGGTGGGTTGTACAGCCAACAGCTTTCCAATAACAAATTTAAAAGTGTTCAGTGGAAATTTAAATAAAATTGAATTTAAAGTGTAAATTTTTTCATACATAATTAAGTATAAATAAACTAAATTTACACATTATAGGGTAGGGTAGGGTAGTAAAATGTAAAGTAAGGATGTTTGTCACTGAATCACATCATTATTACTGATATAGATGAAATTTTGTACTAAGATAGCTCATGTACATATTAATAAATTGGCTACCCATACAGTAAATTGTAAGGGTTTCGGCTTTTCCGTAAAAAAAAAGATAAAATTTTAAATGTATTTTTGAACACTACAAACTTATCTTTATTTACCCTGAAAACAGCATATCAAATTCAAAGATCCTTAGAAATACAATGTAGCCAAGATTGTTTTCTAAAAGATAAGGATGATTAATGTCAGTATGTACGTTATGGCCGGGGCCAATAATTCCATTGTGAATAAATAGCATGTAAAACCAAATTAGAGTGGAAAACAGTCTTGGCTCCAGCCGTAGCTTACTGACATTGAACATCCCTTTCTTTTATAAAACAGGCTTGGCTACGCTGTATTACTAAGGATCTCTGGCGAACCACAGGATCAAGTGGCAGCTAGTATCAAGTAAATAGTAGGGCAGTGACGTTAATCAGGTCAATCTCTCAAAAAGTCACATCTACGGTAATAAAGCAGAAAATGGCGAAGGCGGCATCCCTACGTAGTCTACCCAAATGTAACCTGTAAATTTAAATTTCCCAGAAACTAGTATAAATTTTGTTGATAAGTGCCTGCTGACAAGCAATGAGTGCACAGATTTAACCCTTAGCCGGTGACGTGAAAATATTTGACATATCTGGTGACGTGGTGTCCCTCAGACCCCAAAATGTTTTGTAGAAATTAACTGATTAGAAATTATTTTTGTTCCATGTAAAATTATTTAATGCATTTTTTATACTTATTAATTTAATTAAAAATAAATTAGTAAATAATTATTTACCAATTATAAAATACAATTTTTTCCAATGGTGCTTGCTCAAATAAATCTAAAAATGCCTATTTGTAATAATTGCTTTTTTAAAAAAAATAAGCAGATGGTAGCCTAAAAGTTTATTTGGTATTCAATATAGGTATAGTGACAAAACAAAATCTAGAAAACTTCTACGAATAATAAGACTTTTTCATAAAATCTGCAACAGATAAATTTTCCCAAAAAAAGAAACTACTTTTTTCCCCCCCAAATATTTTCCTTGCATAACCAATGCTTAAACCACAACAAAATATATAATCTAGCTAACTAGAAAGCACATGCAAACATATATATTTTGAAAATGGCATTTTTAAAAAAATATATTAGTCGAACATTGTTTGAAAAAATTAAATTTGTACGAAAAGTCACTCTGTAGTACAGTATTTGCACATGTTAGCTCTGCAATCATCACACATTTGCTTTTCCACACACACTTTGATCACTTAAGTCACTAAAAATATCTTTCAACCACTTATAAATAGTTTCGTCATATGGATCGCCCACACGTACACATGTTCGTGTAGAAGCCATTTGATCACTTCTGAGATAGAAACATAACTGGTGACGTGGTGCCACTACGACCCCAAGTTATCTTTGTGACTTGATATCTAGTGCCAGACAGCATAAACAAATCTGACACTGCAGGAGGAGACTATGTGATATCCAAGCGAAAGGTAGATGGTACCACAAGCAAGTGCCTTGAACTGCACATAGACGGCAGCAAGTTAAAGTTTTTCTGGGGTCACGGAGACCCCACGTCTCCGGATAAGGGTTAACAAGTTTTGGTTTAGCATTATAAGGCATTTAATTTAGTGTCCAAAAATGTATTGCAGTCATATCATCAACACCAAGTAAACCTGCAGAAGAGTAAGCAAGGGTCTGTACTCATACATGCCACACAAAGACACTGGCAAAAGCTAGTAGGTATTTTTATAAACCAAACATTAAAACAAGAAACTTACAAATTACCTCTTGTTTTCCAGTCTTTCGTGAACGTTTTTCTCTATACAATGTCAAAATTGGATTGTTTCTCTGAGATAGTATTTTTTCTTCAGAACAAAACATAGAAAATATTGCAGCAGACCGGCTACCGACAACCCTAACATTATTACAACAGCAGTGGGAAAGCAATGGTGATTTACTTCTTAAGTAACTGTTGTAATTGTGTAACATTCTACACAAGAAAACCCTAGTTATTTGCATTATTATGTCAATGACACTAACTATTTAACAAAATAAAATCGTTTTAACATAGAAATTTAAAAAAAAAAAAAATGTTAGATTCAAATGAAAAGCGATAAGCAAGAATGTTTATTTCATAGAGTAAATAAAGTACTAGTGTTTATTTAATAGAATATTTGTTTATTTAAATTAGATTATATTTACATAGATAATGATAATATGGGCTTCACTCAGAGATCTCTGTTCTTACTCATAGAGGTAATATGGGTAGAGAGAGCGTGATGTCACAAATGGGTGTTCAACATGGTTGGCTCAGTATACAGTTGAGGATGATTACTGTAGTTGAAATATCGCATCGAGGCGAAAATATGTGTTATGTGCTCATTTTTGAAAATGGTTCTGTATTACTGTGCGTTTGGATGCTAGTCAAAGCATCATAAAGGAAGCCTGCTAATATGCTTATTTAAGTACATGAATAGTAGCATTAAAAGTACTATGGTGTTTGTCGGTGGTCGTCTCTCGGGGCGTGCGCATCTCTCTCGCGGGCTGTTGGCTGGGAGTTCCCTGCGCCCTATTGGGTAACCGAAGGCTGGCAGTGCGTGTGGGTTTTGTGTGCGTGCTAGGGGCGGCCTAGCAGCGCCAACTGCTACCGACCGCGTCCCGCGGGTGGCGGATACGGGAGCCCAGCTCGAGAGTTGCAATCTCGCTGGGGTGGCTGTGAATAACCAATAGCAGTCCGCGGCCCACTGGCCGGCCTGTGGAGTCGTTATCACGGCTGTCGGGGAGAAAAGTAGCCTGAATGTAGCTCGGCGCGCGGCAGAAAGCAGCTTCGTCGGCGAAGGCACCGCATGGGAGCTCGATGTGCCTTAATAGCGAAGTGTAGACGAACTGCGGGCTGGAACTTGCGGAGCTGTGGACTGCCGCGCGCGCAACGGAACTGAACAGCATCGGAATTCTGAAGGAAAAGACGGCGGCGCCTTCAAGTTGGGGCCCTGTTGGAGCCAGTGGTAGCCTGGGCGGCGCGACCTTCAACCGACCCGGGAATTTGGGGGGCAAGAGGGTCCGACTCGCAAGATAGTCCGACTCGCAAGATACTTCATTCGCCTGAACGACTTACCCCCACCCTGGCTTGAAAGGTCGTTGGCTGTTGACTGGAAGAAGGAAGAAGAAGATGGCGCAATGTCAGGCTGCCTTTCGCTCCGAGAGTCAGCAGTTCGAGCCGGTTTACTGGCTCGTCTGCCCACTTCTGTTTTAACTGTGGCTGCCTGGGCAGCTGTGGCTGGGCCGACGAGTGAAGTCGCCCGCCCCTGGGGGCGCATGCGCCCCTGGTTAATAATAACCCAGGAGTTCCCAACCTTTAAATGCGGGCCGCAAGGCCCAAGCACCCAACTCCAGCATGGTTGATTTTTCAGCCCCTCCAACTCTTCTTACCTGGACCCTTCTTCCTCTTGTCCAGTAGTTACCTGCTTGCTTAATGCATGTTATTTGATCACCACATGAACCGTCCCAGGGTTTTCCCTGTGTCTATGCAGGTTTTACCTGGGTCACATTAGCTAGCTTTAAGCTAGGCGACCAATGGGGCATCAGTCATGGCGCCAATCGCAGCCATGGCTGGCCAGTAAACCCCAATAGCACACGATGCACTCGCCCTTGTCCTGCATGGTTAACAACCCGCATGGTAGAGTGTATAGGCTTCGGCCTGAGACACACTTAGGTCCTCCCCTAACCTGGACCCTCCCCTACACACTTAGAAATAACTTAGGCTAGGAAAAAAAAAAAGAAAAGAACTATGGTGTTTGGTACTTGAGAGCTATAATTGACGTTTTATCTATCAATTTCAATCGTTTTCAGTTTTCCGAAGGACAAAAGCCTTAGAAGGTTGTGGGAAATCAAAGTAAGACGACAGATTTCAAAGCAACTTCGGCGACAAAAATATGTTCCAAACATTTCAAAGAGGAGTTCTTTGATAGTGAGAAGTTTGGTGGTACATGGCTAAATAACACTGCAGTTCCCACAATTTTCGAATTCCCAACGGATTTGCTTACCACTCCCAACCCGAGGAAACCAGTCAAACGGTTGTGTTGACGTCGTCTGGCCGACGACCACCCCAGAGCCCGACCTGCACCCGCCAGTATACGCTCCCGCTAACGGAACACACCCCTGGCCATGGCCCACCCGAGTCAGGCGACCCGAACAGCAATTAAAGACAAAGCCGCGGAAACCTGAGTAGACAAGAGAAGAACCGTACCCATTCCTCCTGAAACATTAAATGAGGATTTTAGCGACAATAAAATCTCTTCCAGACACACCCGTTTGGAGTCTAGCGTAATGAGGTCACCCCTGGCGCGAGAGAGGCCGAGCCTCCCTCGGACGCCATGCCAGTTCGGCAGTTCAGCGCAGCTCATGGACCGGGGCGGACCTACGTCCCACGGAGAGGCAACATCCTTTGTCTACATTGAAATTAACGTCCGGTAAATATAGTCACTAATTAACCAAACCCCTTTTATTACTTAACCTCTCCGTGAGTACCCGGTCCCTTTTTTCGGTCCCGGACCTAATCCGGCCGCATCAACTTAAGGACACCCCGCACCACACTTGGTCAGCGGGGCTGCTCTTCAGCATACGGCACGGGCCGTCTCCCGCAACGTACAGAACTTTGTTTAAGGTCACGCGCACGGCGCTGACCACAAACCCGCAAGGGAACTTGGACAAACTTAATTGCGGTGCGTGTTTCACCACAGTGGGCACAACACCCGCGCCGAGACATTTGCATACGGGATTGGGCGTCTCCAATCGCCCGCCCCTTAATTCAGTGTATTTTTGTATCCCGTGTTTTGTATTGCTAACTTACGTTACCCGAGTAATGAGTGCCACGTAACTTGTGCGCGCCCCCTTAATCCAGTGTATTTTTGTATCCCGTGATTTGTATTGCTAACTTACGTTACCCGAGTAACGAGTGCCACGTAACTTGTGCGCACCCCCTTAATTCAGTGTATTTTTGTATCCCGTATTTTGTATTGCTAACTTACGTTACCCGAGTAACGAGTGCCACGTAACCTGTACGCGCCCCCTTAATTCAGTGTATTTTGTGTCCCGCCTTTGTGTTACAAAATTACGTTACCTGCGTACCCAGTGAGACGTCTGAGACATAACAGCATCCGAGGCCACGTAACGCGGAACACAAACAATACGGCGCCACGGAATAACAAGTAAAACCCCCCGGGGACCTCTGTAGAGTGTTGTATTGTGTACGACTCGCTCCTCTGAATAAAAGGTACGACACCGCGCCCTCAACTCCACGTCTCTTATTTAAAATCATCTCACGCAACACCGCCGCCGGCCCTAGTGGGCCACGCAGGGGCACATACATCCACGACCCCAAATTCACGACTAGAAACGAGCTAGTCTGGCGCCCACCCGGACAACACAGATCAAGAACCGCCTTTTCCCACTAGGAGCCACACCGGGACTCGAGCCCGAGACCCCGAACGACGGCATTTGGCGCCCGCTGCGTGGGGCAGAAAATAACGTGAAAATTTTTTTTCTCCACCTCCTGGACATTTTCGAGATAAATTCACCAACAGGCGACAGCGGAGACACAAAACGGCCATTTTGGACACAGAAAGGGTCGAAGGCCAGACAGACCGGCGCGACGAGGCGAGCGGACAAAGGACACTCCAACCACCCCCACCTCCACACGTCATCACGGCGAGGCGAGCAACGGAGCGACGTCACCACCTTCACCCCGCGCGGACCGTTTTCGCCTCCTCTTTGTGCGGCTGTCCGGGCGCTCTCGGCCATCGCCTCACACGCCCATCCGCACCCCCGCCCATGCCGCGGCCATTCTCGGCCTCTGTTTTGTGCGGCTGTCCGGGCACCTGCCTAGCCGGCGAGCGCGACACCGCGCGCAGACTTGCACAGCGCGCACAGAGCCACGAGTGAAAAACACGACTCGACACAGCTGAACACGCACGATAACAAGAGATGGATGCAGACGAATGCAGCGGGTGTTACCACCTCTACCCGAGATGGTACTTAAACGGCAGGATCGCCGCGGGGTACGAGTGTGGCTATTGTCAAGAGTATCGCACATACGGGATGACGATGTGTGGAAGCCGGTCGTGTCCTGGAGGAAGTAGCATGAGCTACCACGGCGACGAGTGTACCGACCAATGGCATCGTGACTGCACCAACAAGCGTGAAGGTACTTTGAGGTGCGAGTCCTTCACGTTCACGTGCGCGCGATGTACCGCAGAACGAGCCACCCAAGTGCAGTAATCGGGAGCAGCGCTACTAATTCCTCCCCTACGATACGCCGCGACAATTCACGACATCGAGACGCCACTCACGCAGACGCATGACGTATCAAGAACTCACGCCCCGACGACATCCGCACCGTCACGTACAACCGTCCCGACGCCGACGACCTTCATCATGCCGCCAACAATCCCGCTCCCGTCGCCTCCTGTCCCGGAGCCACCAACCTCGGCATCCCTCGTAGACCTGACGCCTCCCGACCCAAGTCCGGAAACACCGTCACCAGCGAGACCACGCTTCATCAACCTGACGCCACTCACGCCGACGCACTACGCCTCACCAAGGACGCCTTCCGTCCCGACGCCGACGCTCGTCAACCTCTCGCCGCCAATCCTGCTCCCTCCACCCCCGGGCCCAAAGCCACCAGCCTCAACACCCCTCGCAGACCAGACGCCACTCAACATGACTGTGACGACGCTGGACCCGCCGAAGCCGACCGAACGACGCATGTTGCCGACCGTCCCACCGCAGTCTGTCACGACGTCACGAACCCGCCTCGTGTCGGAGACAACTCACGACGGCGGGATGGCCTCGCCACCGCACCTGACCACCGTCACCGTGCCGCGAAGGACCATTCCGACGCAACCCGCATCGTCTCCGACACACGCCTCATCCGGGACGCCACCAGACTCGACAACGACACGTCGCGCCACACCGTCGCCACCGCCTAGCTTCAACATCATGCAGCCGGCCTCACTGCCACATGAGCACGCGGTCTCAAAACAGCAGCTGGACAAGGCAACGCCCAGGGCCACGACGCCGAGACGCCTGTGCGAGGCCCCGCCGCCTGGATTCGCCCCGCGGTGCCCGCCTGGCTTCGAGGCTCAGGCGCCACGACGCTGCCCCTCGGCCGGCCTGCCACAGCAGCCGCCGAGGCGACGCGCGCTCAAGCCGCCAGAGGCGCCACGACGCCGCCCCTCGGTCAGCCTGCCACAGCAGCCGCCGAGGCGACGCGCGCTCAAGTCGCCAGAGGCGCCACGACGCCACCCCTCGGCCGGCCTGCCACAGCAGCCGCCGAAGCGACCCGCACTCTGTGCTCCAGAGGCGCCACGACGCCGCCCCTCGGACAGTCTGCCACAGCAGCCGCCGAGGCGACGCGCGCTCAAGTCGCCAGAGTCGCCACGACGCCACCCCTCGGCCGGCCTGCCACAGCAGCCGCCGAGGCGACGCGCACTCAAGCCGCCACAGGCGCCACGACGCCGTCCCTCGGACAGCCTGCCACAGCAGCTGCCAAGGCGACGAGCACTCTGCCCTCAAGAGGCGCCACGACGCCGCCCCTCGGACAGTCTGCCACAGCAGCCGCCGAGGCGACGCGCGCTTAAGTCGCCAGAGGCGCCACGACGCCGCCCCTCGGTCAGCCTGCCACAGCAGCCGCCGAGGCGACGCGCGCTCAAGCCGCCAGAGGCGCCACGACGCCACCCCTCGGCCGGCCTGCCACAGCAGCCGCCGAGGCGTCGCGCACTCTGTACTCCAGAGGCGCCACGACGCCGCCCCTCGGTCAGCCTGCCTCAGCAGCCGCCGAGGCGACGCGCGCTCAAGCCGCCAGAGGCGCCACGACGCCACCCCTCGGACAGTCTGCCACAGCAGCTGCCGAAGCGACGCGCGCTCAAGCCACCAGAGGCGCCACGACGCCGCCCCTCGGTCAGCCTGCCACAGCAGCCGCCGAAGCGACGCGCGCTCAAGTCGCCACAGGCGCCGCGCCACAACACCATGACGTCACCGCAGCTACCGGGTCGCCTGAGCTCCCTGCATCTGCCTGACGCAATGCAGGTCGACGCCACGGCACCTGGACACCCGACCGCCCCACCACCGCACGTGACCGTCACTCGGCCGATGACACCTGTCATCCGTCTGGCAAGACGAGCCGCGAAACGCCCGCATGTCAGCAAGGCTGATTCGGGCCGTGCCGAGCGCCGCCCGCGCTTGCTGCCCGCCTGCCGAGAGCCACCTGACCTTGGTCGCCGCCGCCCCTGCCGGCCGGCACCCTGGCCACCACCGCACCGCCGCTCGCTGCGAGACACCGCAGCCACACTCGGAACCACTGTCACCCCCCGAGAACGAGTCCGGGGAGGTGCTTAGGGCACAACCGCACAACGACCACGCCGACACCACCCTCATGATGATGGAACTGGACGACGGGGACGAGGAGGCCTCTACTCCAAACCCGCCCGGCACACCGGAACGGGAGAGGAGGCTGTACCCATCCACGCCGTACCAGACGCTGAGGGCCAACGTCAACAGGCCACCTCGACGAGTCGACCCCCGGATGTTCGGCGTGGGACGACCCGGGACAGGTGCTCGGGCCCTACCAACTGCGGCCACCGCGAGCACCACCCGGGTGGAGCTGTTGCCGGAGCTAGGAGGCGCCACGACGCCGCCCCCGGCACGCCTGCCACGACGGCAACCGGGGCGGCGCGCACGTTGGCCCAGTCGGCCACGATCACCAGGTCCAGTGCGCTGGCCCTACCAGCCGCTGACCACACACCGGCACCACGACGCCGCCCCCGGCACGCCTGCCACGACGGCAACCGGGGCGGCGCGCACGCTGGCCCAGTCGGCCACCATCACCAGGTCCAGTGCGCTGACCCTATCAGCCGCTGAACCCGCCCAGGCGCCACGACGCCGCCCCCGGCACGTCTGCCACGACGGCAACCGGGGCGGCGCGCACGCTGGCCCAGTCGGCCACGATCACCAGGTCCAGTGCGCTGGCCCTACCAGCCGCTGATACACACACCGGCACCACGACGCCGCCCCCGGCACGCCTGCCACGACGGCAACCGGGGCGGCGCGCACGCTGGCCCAGTCGGCCACGATCACCAGGTCCAGTGCGCTGACCCTATCAGCCGCTGACCCCACCCAGGCGCCACGACGCCACCCCCGGCACGTCTGCCACGACGGCAACCGGGGCGGCGCGCACGTTGGCCCAGTTGGCCACGAAAACCAGGTCCAATGCGCTGGCCCTACCAGCCGCTGACCACACACCGGCACCACTACGCCGCCCCCGGCACGCCTGCCACGACGGCAACCGGGGCGGCGCGCACGTTGGCCCAGTCGGCCACGATCACCAGGTCCAGTGCGCTGACCCTATCAGCCGCTGACCCCACCCAGGCGCCACGACGCCGCCCCCGGCACGTCTGCCACGACGGCAACCGGGGCGGCGCGCACGCTGGCCCAGTCGGCCACGATCACCAGGTCAAGTGCGCTGACCCTATCAGCCGCTGAACCCGCCCAGGCACCACGACGCCGCCCCCGGCACGCCTGCCACGACGGCAACCGGGGCGGCGCGCACGTTGGCCCAGTCGGCCACGATCACCAGGTCCAGTGCGCTGACCCTATCAGCCGCTGACCCCGCACAGGCGCCACGACGCCGCCCCCGGCACGCCTGCCACGACGGCAACTGGGGCGGCGCGCACGTTGGCCCAGTCGGCCTTGATCACCAGGTCCAGTACGCGGAGCCAACCAACTGCTCAGCCGCGAACCACGCCGGGATGGAGCGGCCGGAGCTAGGGGTGGCCCCATGTTAGCGGGACCATAAGCGGCGCAAGGTCGGGCTTCACAGGGTGGGGGGGGGCGTTTGACGTCGTCTGGCCGACGACCACCCCAGAGCCCGATCTGCACCCGCCAGTATACGCTCCCGCTAACGGAACACACCCTTGGCCATGGCCCACCCGTGTCAGGCGACCCTAACAGCAATTAAAGACAAAGCCGCGGAAACCTGAGTAGACAAGAGAAGAACCGTACCCATTCCTCCTGAAACATTAAATGAGGATTTTAGCGACAATAAAATCTCTTCCAGACACACCCGTTTGGAGTCTAGCGTAATGAGGTCACGCCTGGCGCGAGAGAGGCCGAGCCTCCCTCGGACGCCATGCCAGTTCTGCAGTTCAGCGCAGCTCATGGACCGGGGCGGACCTACGTCCCACGGAGAGGCAACATCCTTTGTCTACATTGAAAGTAACGTCCGGTAAATATAGTCACTAATTAACCAAACCCCTTTTATTACTTAACCTCTCCGTGAGTACCCGGTCCCTTTTTTCGGTCCTGGACCTAATCCGGCCGCATCAACTTAAGGACACCCCGCACCACACTTGGTCAGCGGAGCTGCTCTTCAGCATACGGCACGGGCCGTCTCCCGCAACGTACAGAACTTTGTTTAAGGTCACGCGCACGGCGCTGACCACAAACCCGCAAGGGAACTTGGACAAACTTAATTGCGGTGCGTGTTTCACCACAGTGGGCACAACACCCGCGCCGAGACATTTGCATACGAGATTGGCCGTCTCCAATCGCCCGCCCCTTAATTCAGTGTATTTTTGTATCCCGTGTTTTGTATTGCTAACTTACGTTACCCGAGTAACGAGTGCCACGTAACTTGTGCGCGCCCCCTTAATCCAGTGTATTTTTGTATCCCGTGTTTTGTATTGCTAACTTACGTTACCCGAGTAACGAGTGCCACGTAACTTGTGCGCACCCCCTTAATTCAGTGTATTTTTGTATCCCGTATTTTGTATTGCTAACTTACGTTACCCGAGTAACGAGTGCCACGTAACCTGTACGCGCCCCCTTAATTCAGTGTATTTTGTGTCCCGCCTTTGTGTTACGAAATTACGTTACCTGCGTACCCAGTGAGACGTCTGAGACATAACAGCATCCGAGGCCACGTAACGCGGAACACAAACAATACGGCGCCACGGAATAACAAGTAAAACCCCCCGGGGACCTCTGTAGAGTGTTGTATTGTGTACGACTCGCTCCTCTGAATAAAAGGTACGACACCGCCACCTCAACTCCACGTCTCTTATTTAAAATCATCTCACGCAACACCGCCGCCGGCCCTAGTGGGCCACGCAGGGGCACATACATCCACGACCCCAAATTCACGACTAGAAACGAGCTAGTCTGGCGCCCACCCGGACAACACAGATCAAGAACCGCCTTTTCCCACTAGGAGCCACACCGGGACTCGAGCCCGAGACCCCGGACGACGGCATTGTGTAGAGGAATGTCACGACACTAATGAAAAGAGAAGTAAACAAGGTGATGTCCGAGACACGACAAAGGTGACATACTCGTCCGAAACGTATGTGTCAACAGAGGCAGAAGGTAAAGAAATACATCACTTAACAATAGTTATAATCATATTTCACCAAAATGTGCAACAAAGTATTGCATCCACTTGGTGTGTAATTCATTTAGGCTAGTGATCTCCGGATATTTAATTGAATGCAGCATTATTATACATTGATATAATAATGCAACACAATGTTGTAACCTAGCTATTCTATTTTAGTAAGTTCTAGGCCCACACAAAGCAATATTTTTTTATTTATTTCTATTAAATTCCTAAATCAATTTGGAGTGCAAGTCTTATTGGATGTAAAATAAGTCAATTATAATAATAATAAAATTATATATAAATATATATGCCGTCGTCCGGGGTCTCGGGCTCGAGTCCCGGTGCGGCTCCTAGCGGGAATGGATGTTGTCGATGTAGTGTTTCCGGGTGGGCGCCAGACTAGCTCTATTACTAGTCGATAGGTGGGTCGTGGGGTCGGTTGCCCCTGTGTGGCCCACTAGGACCGTCGGCGGTGTTACGTGGGATATGAGGGATTCCCAACTTGGTGGTGGTTGGGAGTTGTATGGTTAATTGATTAGGCGCTGAATTAATGCGGCAAATGACATGCGTCGTTTATTCATGCGACTTTGGGCTTGGTGTAATACTGTGGATTACACACCACGTCGTACAGAGGGTGACGTCACACAATACATAAGTTACACAATTACACAAAGTTATTCTGAAAAGTTACGTAATGAAGGCGTGGCACAAGTTTACAAAATGTTCCGTGGTAGCGCGTTGCACAAGTTTACTCAAGAATTTTCCAGGTTCAATGCGTCGCACAAAATTACTAAAATGTTACGTATTGGCGTGGCAATAGGAGGTTCTGAGCATGGTTACACAAAAGGGAGTTGAGGACGATTGGAGGCGGCCAATTCCGTATATCTATGTCTCGAGGCGGTGTTCGCGTCCACTGTAGTGGAGCGCGGACCGCAGCTAAATTCGTCCAAGTTCCCTTACGGGATGTTGTCAGCGCCGGGGCGACTGGCTTTAATTCAAGTTCTGTGATTCGGGAGGCGGCCCGTGCCGTATACTGAAAACTACCCCGCGGACCAAGTGTGGTGGAGGGAGTTTTAAAATTTACACGGCCGGATTAAGTCCTGGACCGAAAATTTGGACCGGGTACGCACGGAGAGATTAATAAAAAGAGGTTTCGAGGAAGTGACCATATTTACCAGAAGTGAGTTCAATGCAGACAATGGATGATGTCTCTCCGTGGGACGTGCGTCTGCCCCGGTCCACGAGTCGCGCTGTACTGGCGTTGTGTCATGGCGTCCGGCCGAGGCTCGGTGTCCCTCGCGCCAGGGTTGACCTCATTACGTTATTTTCCAATTTAACAAGTTAACAAGAGATTTTAAGGGCGCTAAATTCCTACATTAATTATTAAGGCTAAATTAACATTACTCACCCCTTATACAATTTAGAGTTAGTATGTTTACGAATTGTTTTTTAAACTATACGTCACACCAGAGATTGTTCGTCTCTTGCTGGACTGCTCCGGTGGGGGGTAATAACGAAACACAAGGGGGTAATAATTATGTCAAATGAAATACTTAACTAATCTAGGTAGAAGGCCGCCAGGGGAACACTCACAAACGTATCGACACATTTTCACACGTGAATGCCCGGGCACTCCTACGTCGCACTTTCATTAAGCGAACGTTTAACTTATACGTAATGTTGTTTATATTCTGTGAGTGTTTTATCAAAGTGATCGACTATAATGTCGGTCGGTTTATTATGGGGCTGGGTTCTACCTTGTCTGCTGGTGGCTCGCCTCGGGTGGGCCGTGGCTAGGGGTGCGTTTCGTTAGGGGGAACGTATACTGGCGGTTGCAGGTCGGGCTTTGGGGTAGCCTTCGGTCGGCCGACGTCATATATATATATATATATATATATATATATATAACATCAAATAGGTAATACAGATAAGTAAAAGATACAACATACAAAACAAAATAAGAGTATACCTAAAAATGTAGGTATAGCATGAATTAGTACAAATGTACACAAAAGAGTAATAATTATATAAATAAACAGTACGAGAAGATCCTTTGAGAACTCCATGGTAAATGATCCCAGTATTAGAAGTTGAATATGTTCCTGTCATGTTCTCTTTTGTTATTACACTTTGTATTCTAGAATTAAGGTAAGATTTAAGTAAATTTTTGAAATTATTTCTTATTCCATAGTATTCCAGTTTTTCAATAAGGATTTTATGATTTACACAATCATAAGCGTTAGGTAGGTTGACGTTGCCGTCGTCCGGGGTCTCGGGCTCGAGTCCCGGTGCGGCTCCTAGCGGGAATGGATGTTGTCGATGTAGTGTTTCCGAGTGGGCGCCAGACTAGCTCTGTTTCTAGTCGGTAGGTATGTCGTGGGGTCGATTGCCCTGCGTGGCCCACTAGGACCGTCGGCGGTGTTACGTGGGATATGAGGAATTCCCTACTTGTTGGTGATTGGGAGTCGTATGGTTAATTGATTAGGCACTGAAGTAGTGCAACAAATGACGTGCGTCGTTTATTCATACGACTGTGGGTTTGGTGTAATACCGTTGATTACACACCACGTCGTACAGAGGGTGACGTCACACAATACAGAAGATATACAATTACACAAAGTTAGTCTGAAAAGTTATGTAATAAGGCGTGGCACAAGTTTACAATATGTTATGTGATGGTGCCTTGCACAAGTTTACTGAATGTTACGTGGGGGCGCGTTGCACAAGCTTACAAAAAACATTCCAGGTTCAAGGCATCGCACAAGATTACTAAATGTTACATATTAGCATGGCACTAGGCGGTTCTGAGCCTGGTTACCCAAAAGAGGGGTGAAGGCGATTGGAGGCGGCCAATCCCGTATATCAATGTCTCGAGGCGTTTATTCGCGTCCACTGTAGTAGAGCGCGGACCGCAGCTAAATTCGTCCAAGTTCCCCTACGGGGTGGTGTCAGCGCCGGGGCGACTGGTTTTAGTTCAAGTTCTGTGGTTCGGTAGGCGGCCCGTGCCGTATACTGAAACTACCCCGCAGACCAAGTGTGGTGCAGGGGTTTTTAAAAGTTATGCGGCCGGATTAAGTCCTGGACCGAAAATTGGACCGGGTACGCACGGAGAGATTAGTAAAAAGAGGTTTCGAGGAAGTGACTATAATTACCAGAAATTAGTTTAATGCAGACAATGGATGATGTCTCTCCGTGGGACGTGCGTCTGCCCCGGTCCACGAGTCGCGCTGTACTGGTGTGATGTCATGGCGTCCGGCCGAGGCTTGGTGTCACTCGCGCCAGGGTTGACCTCATTACGTTATTTTCTAATGTAACACGTTATTAAGAGATTTTAAGGGCGATAAATTCCTACATTAATTATTAAGGCTAAATTAACATTAGTCACCCCTTCTACAATTTAGAGTTAGTATGTTTACGAATTATGTCCTTTAAATTATACATCACACCAGAGACTGTTCATCTCTCGCCGGTAGGGGGTAATAAAGAAACACAAGGGTGAAGCCGCCGTCAGTGCTCCCTCTGAGAGCACAGGCCGTTATGTGTCCTCAACACCTGATCAGTGCCGTGCCTCGAACACGCCCGTGCGTGTAACGTAGTGCAGTGCCCCGAACGGCGTGACGTCAGTCACGGCCTCCTACGTGTGCAAAGTGCCCAACCGGGTGTGGCACTGCGCAACTAAATAATTTGTTCATGCATTCGATAAAACAATCAAAAACTAATACTTGTAAAATAACTAATAATTAATGTTAATTCAATAATCATTTTGTAAACAAGTATCATTCACAAAACTGGCCGAAATCATCTTCCCGCGCTTTGCAGTTTCCCGCGGAATTTCCCCCCTCCCTGGCTTAGGTGGCCAGGGAGGTTAGTCAGTCGTCATCGGTGACTCGCCAGGGCCGGCAGCCCCGCGCACGGGAAGCACTCACCTTTTGCGCCAATTCATCATTAACTACAATAGGTAATTATAGTCAAACCGTTTCAACAGTTCCCGGTCGGCCCTAACCGGCCATATGAGATTTCGTACGGTCTTTAAATATAATGTGTGGCTCGCCACCAAGCTTTTCTTGTGATACGTAAGTTAAATAGGCGACCCGCCGTGGCGCCTGCGCCTTACGCTATCAAAACCCCCACGGGTAGTTAGTTCATCGCCCACGCGGGGCGGCACTGTGCCAAACGCGAGAAAAAGTTTACGGACGATTCATCAACTGGGACGTGTGACGGTCACGGATGTGATATCCCGCCGGATTCCGCCGTGCCCATACCCAGCATAACGTGGCCCTCGCCACCTCGCGGAGTAGCCGCCATTGTGTGACCACCTAAGTGGGACACCCGGACCTGGTCCGAACCCGGGACTAGCTCTAGTGACTTTAGTGTATTGTTTCTGTGTTTAGTAACTTTGTGTAACCCGCCGTAAGCGTACGTCATATCACGCCCCGTCCAGACTCTCTCGGGCGCAGAACCAGGCTTGCCGCACACCTGAGCATTCATCTCGCCACTCGCCGGGTAACTACCCCTCTTAATGTACTAGCCGCCGGGCTACTGAGCGACCGTAACGAGTACCGCCAAGAGAGGGTGGTGTAGGTGGAGCATAGGTCGACGATGATGCGGCCAGTCGCGTGAGAGTGCCATATGTGATGTAGCAAAGTGTAACGTGTGCGACGTAATAAATCAGTTAAAATTACGTGTGTGTTTTTCTAATGCGGCATCCTGGGAGGCCATAACAGCCCGGGTAGCCCATTGCCGATGCGTCCCTGCCTGCAGCCACGAGGCCAGGAACCCCGCCCTTGAGATCAAAATTAATCAAAACATTTCTAATTCACGTAAATTCAAAACAGGCAGCGGGGACGGCGTCAAGGGTTAATAATTATGTCACATGGGTTTATTAACTAATCTAGGCAGAAGGCCGCCAGGGGAACACTCACACACGTATCGTCACATTTACACACGTGAGTGCTCGGGCACTCCTACGTCGCACTTTCGTTAATCAACTTTTAATTTATACGTAATATTGTTTAATATTCTGTGTGTGTTTTAGCAACGTGGTCGGCTGTAATGTCGGTCTGTTTATTATGGGGCTGAGTTCTACCTTGGCTGCTGGTAGCTCGCCTGACTCGGGTGGGCCATGGCTATGGGCGCGTTCCGTTAGCGGGGTTGAAGACTGGCGTTTGTAGGTCGGGCTTTATGGTGGCCTTCGTCCGACGACGTCAACGTCGACCCAAGTGTCTACCCAGCTCTCACAGCCCGTTATGCCATGCAAAAGCTTCTCCTGCCCTGTGTCGTGAGTGCGCCGAACAGTGAAGTACGGTGCTGCCCAGGCAGGGGGGCGAGGGAGATTCGCGCGCCAGGAGAACCAAGGGCGGACGACGAACTTTCGTTGGAAAGAATGTACGCTGTATTTACAGCAGGAAAAATCTTGTAAATAATCTTTATTAACATTATTAAATTTTATCGTCGAAGTGTTTATGTTTTGTTTTTATCATTATTCACTGGGCGACTACGTCACACTCGTCTGCGACACGTCAGGTTAGGCGCCGGACGCGGGGAGGGGGAAGGATGAGCCACCGCGTGCCGCGCCAGAGCGGGGAGGGAGTTAGTCGTCGCCAGACGGGCACTAGAAGCGGTCGCGTGATAAGAGGAGTCGTGCCTCGAGACGGTCGCTGAGCATTGAGCCAACCAGCAGTAAGTGGACGTCGGCATCGCGACGCGGGCATAGCGGCAGCTTAGAGTCAGTACAATAGTCTCAATTTGTTCATATTAATGCGGCGAGGACTAGGAGCATTTGCGTTGTACATAGTATCATGCGGGGCATTCAGGTCGGTATATAATAGCTTTTAGCATAGTGCGTCAGTGTTGTGCCACATTTCCGGGTGTCTCTGAACTATAGGACATAGTGCTAGAAGGCACCAATGGCACGAGGCTTGTCCAGTGTGGGTATTTTACGTATCGGATTGGGGTATCCGCATTTGTAATTAGTGGCTTGCAATCTATCGTGCGGGTCGTGCCGCATCTCTGAACATTGCCGGGACACGCGACATAAAGTCATTGAGACCAGAGGGGCATTAGGACATTTATTGTGCGCAGGGACACCCCAACGTAACACAGGCCTAAACGTGTACATAATACGGTGCAGACTGGACTGAAAGTAACGCCGAGTATCCGGTCAGGAGAAGAACCCTCGTGTCGCCATGAGTGAAACTAGACTGTCGCAGGCGGGGCTGGGACAGCCACATGTACAGGGTCCTGTATTAATAAATCGGGTGTTCATCACAGACTGGTGGTGGATAATCATATGTCTTAGCTTGACCGTCCTTGGCCACACTGGCCGAACCACACTCTACCTAGTACAACTGAGCAACCGGGCGTGGAACAACGAGGGCGGGGTAGCAGGATGATGACAAGGTCATAAAAATGCTAATAACATGTTAACGATTATTTAGAGCTAAGATTTTCAGGGTTAGTTTAAATATTGCCTTATCAGTAGATTTATTATTTGAAAGCCTAATTAAGACACAGTTAAAGTATTATAATGCATTATATGTTTTAAAAGTCTGCTGGACTCAAGGAACAAATGTGTTACAATTTAAAAACAAAGAACATACATTTACAAGTTTTTTAAAACATTAATTAAATTATCATTAAAATAAAGAGCATCTTTTTTCTTAAGTAACTGTTTTACAACTTTGCTGAATTTTTCCTTTAAGAAATTTTTTAAAGCCTTATTTAGATGAAAGCAATGTTTGGTAAATTATTTTCTCTGATTAGCACATCTTACACACCCAAAGGTATAAATATTCTCATTTGATGATCAGCGAATGCCTACAGAATCGTTACGTTCATGCTTTTGTAATTGCGAATCTGAAACAAACTTTGAATTCCTGCTCAATTTATCCTTCAGTCACATGATACCGGTAGGTGGTGACCATGGTATAGCGAACGCTTCCTCTACCTATTATACCTCTATGTTCTTACTAGAGCGTTGTTTGAAAATTACCCAGTATCTTTATTTCTATATAATTGACAGTACAGATATTTGTAAAATTCTTTTCAATCAATTTCATTGAATTAAATTTTTTTAAGTATCTAACTAATACTGCATCTGTAGTATGCGTTGGCCCCAAGTTGTGGTAGCCACTCTAATATGTGTGGTGTTCAGCTCTCTCTAACTTATTTGGCGTGTTCTTGCGGGGTTTTGGCGCCTATTCTCTTCGCAGTAGATATCAGGAATGCTGCTACTGGATTGACTACCAGACTGATAATCCAGATAGCACGTCACTGCACTGTGTTACTGTCCAGAGAGTAATTATTAAAAGGAAATTTGGTATTGTTGTGTGACTAGTGGAAATTTGCATTACTTATGTCGAGGTCATTTTTATAATTAACTGACGTTTGTTATAAATGAAATAGTAATAGCCGGAAAACATATGATTTTAATGGGTTCTTGAATATGGGCGTGAAGTTACTGTTAACATGTAATTAAGTGAGGACAACCAAAATAATATTGACGTCCCTCGGCTTCTGGTCCCCGTTTTCCCGTTGAAATAAATGTCCTGTTATGCCCGTACTGCCCTCGTCGGAGAGGTGTGGGTCCAGGCCAACGTGGCCGGGACCGGGAAAGGCGGGACCTGGAGGGAGAGTGAAGTGATTGCGAGGAATGTTGGTAGGTTGTCGCAATTAGAACACGGCATTAACGAATTTCACGAGCCGTCTTTTATTAACGCTTATAAAGTCCTGCCGCAGCCTGGCGGAACCGTCGCGGAACAAGTGCCCTACCACGGCGACACGGACTCCCTGATGACGGGGCGGTTCTCAAATACGTTTCGGCGCGAATCGTAAAGTTTATTAATGCTAAGCTGACCCAGTGAGAGAGGGCCCGAAGACGGAGCGCTGTACATACGCGGCCCGTTACGTACTGTTCCGTGGACGGCGAAAAGTTCAGAGACTCGTAGCACCACGTTCGCGTTGTAGAAACTGCCCGCTAGACACGTCTCCCGATGACTCGTAAGTTAACAATGCTAAGCTGATTCGCGGTGGCAGCTCAGCTGCCGAGACCAACTGCGGACTGAGCGAACGTTCAATCCCGAGCGCAACGTGCGCGGCTCGCGGAGCAACGAACACGTCTGTCTCCGCTCGAGACCAGGACGCGACTGACTCTCCCCGCTCGCCCGCGGGCCGGCGCCCGCGGGTGGCGGGGAGGGAGGGGAAAATCGGCCGGCGTGGGAGAGAGCTCCGTCCCGCGGCGCGCCAGGCTGCGATTACATACTACGGCGAAACCCTTCAGAAAGTTATTGAATTATTTACAAAGACATACACGAGACATTAATGAATAAATAAGTTATTTACATTTAAGACCCTTGATCGTTTGCAAATATATATACACAGACATAACCCTCACTGGCATGCTAGGGCGCACGCGGGTGCGTCCCTGGCCGTCGCACTCCACTGGGGACACACAGGGAGGACGTTGACGAGGCATAACGGCCTGAGGGAGCCGAGGAGACACTTGGGTCGACGTCAATATATTTTGTATGTTAACTTCTGTTCACACCTAGGTGTCGGTAATTAAATGCAAATTACGTCACTGGAACACATTGAATACCATGCCGGGTCTAGCTATATGCTGACGGAGGCTTGAGGCTCTCTTCCCAGGACCTCCAGGTGGTCTGCTGCTACGCTGGAACACTGGACGCTGTAAGCTGTAATTGGCGAACTACAGAAGATCTGAGGTAGCCGGGTGTCTGGCTGAAGAATCGACTTCCCTCTCGTCCTAAAAAGTCTGGTTTAATTTGGATTGGTCTCACCAATCGTCGTGGCCGACCGTAGCTGGCGCTGACATCAGTCGTCCGGAACCACTACGGGACGAACGGGACCGACGCACAAGTTGACACTCGATGTCGCCGATACTCCCTATCTAAGACTTGTTCAGTCCAGATACTACTCTCCCAACTCATAGAATGGAGAATTCTAGATAGTACACGACCGCGGATGACGCGAATCATTAATTCCTCGGGCGGCAACCAAGGCTTTGGTTCGCCCCAGCCCGAGAAACGTCTTCCCGCTGCAAGATGGTGATTGCGTCTCCCTTCTTTCCTTTTTCTAACTATTTACTTTCAGTCCCTAGCAACCAAGGAGCTATAGCTATCAGCAAACCGAATAATCTGCATAGTGAAATAAAACTTGGATGTTAGCGTGTAAGAGTGCTGAACTATGACCAAATGAATAAAGTTTCCAGAGAATATTGCTTAGAAGACCCTGAAGTTAAAAGTGTGTTGTCTCTGGCAATCAGATCTGTAATATCTGTTATACTTTGGTTGTCCTCTTTAAAATAAAATGATTAAATACATAATATTGGCTTATGAAATACACAATTAATGTTACAATAATAATAAAAATAATAATATAACTGTAAACAGTTGGACTGGTTACAGTTTAACTTAGGTTATTAATTTAAAATCATTGTAATATTGTTGAATTAACTTCGTTTGTATGTAGTTTTCTATGACACGCGGTCGTTTGATGTAAATGTTAGGTTTTTACTTCTTATATCTGTGGAAATTTTATCCTTCATTGCGAAGATGGCCGAAAATTTTCGTTAAATATTTAAATGTGTAGAAAATTGTTTGAGTTATCAATTTCGGTTTAAAATGGATAGTTGTAAAGTAGGTTCACGTGTTACATGCACCAGCTGTTCGCAACTGTATACTTTGAGAGGTAACTTGGCAACAAAAGCTAAAGTTCTATTAGACTTTAAATTTTGCCGGCGTTTTTTTGTTTTTATGATATTTGCGTGGTTCAGAAGTTTACAAATTAAAATTTTTTTTATTGAATTAATTGATATTTTATATAAACAGTTTTTTCTGTACTTTTTGGGAGTTCTGTTTTTTAATGGTTCGTCCAAATGTGTATTGTAACGTAATACCGTTATTAAAACCGAGATTATAGTGATTAGTATGCATAACGATTCTGTAAGAAATGTTGAAGATGTCGAGATGTCGTTAGTTCCGGTATATAATGACACGGAATCGGAGACGGATATCACGGAGTTTTTACAATGGCACGCATGCTACACGGACCCGTACGGATTAGCATAGCAATCCTAAGCTGTCTAGGGTAGCCTACGTAAAACACTAACATAAATACTTCGGCACGTGTGAATATTTACCTCACATTAACGTGTTTTTTTTAATGCGTTTCTACTGTGCTTGCTACAGTGACAGGGACTAAAGAATCAGAACCTGTCAGTTTTTTTTTCTCTATCTTTAATCATAAAAAATTTAAATTTTTATTGTTTCTAAAGTAATTAGTTTTATCATTTTAGTGAGTAGTTAGGTTAGGATAGTTACATTTGTAATACTTCTGGTAATTTTATCACGTCGTGTCTTTTCCGTGAATAATTAAAATTTGGAAAATACCTTTTTCGAACACTGAAGATGTTCCTCTAGTTACCCTGTAAACATTGTTTATGAATTCCTACTTGTTTCTAAGAAATTATAGTATTTTGGTCACATTCAATAGTCTAGGCAGTGAAGCGGCCATCGCCATGGTTTGTTTGGATTACGTTGTATAATGGGGTTTTCCAAACGTAAGAACTTTTATATTTTTCAATTGGAACTGTGATGCAATGGAACCTAAATAATAATTTAAAAAAATAATGTGATTCTCTAATGTGCATCCAAACCCAAGCGTCACCTTTGACAGATTTTTTTTAGCATTTCAGAGGTGTGAAGCGCCAACTTTTTATGTGCAATAGTATGTAACCTGATGTACAAAAAGGATTTATTATTTTTGAGACACGGTATTAGTCCTTTTATACATCAGGTTACGTGCGAAATAACACGTAACAAGACGGCGCCTTGCACTTCCGTACTGCTAAAAATGTTCTCTGTCATAGAAAGTCATGTAAATTTTTTGTATTACTGTTTATGTTCCATTGCATCAAAATTTCAGTTGCAAAATATATAGAAAACCACAGGATTGGCAACGTAATTAAAGCACAGCATGTTGATGGCTGCTTCACTGCATGTGGTGTATAATGTGACGTAGAAACTGTAATTTCTCAGAAACCAGTAGGAATTAGAAAACACTGCTTGAAGGGTAGAGAGAGGAATGTCTTTAGTGTTCAAAAAAGTTATTTTCCAAATTTTATTATTTTATTTACGGATAAGCAGCACTCCAAAATAGTTTTACTCTGTTCTATGTTTAATTTCTAATTCTGTCCAGGTTTATTCAGAGATTTTCAAGAAATTGGTGTGTAATTAACTATTTTATATTCACTTGTGCTTTAACTCTGCCGCTGTCATGCTTAGTTCAGTTAAACGTTTAATGGTATTTTTGGGTTAAGGGATGATGTAAAATCATTGTAACTATTACCAGTAATGTTTTTATAGTGTTGTCAATTTGTTTTGTGCTTAAAATAGCATAGCAGAGACTTTTTAACTAGAAATATCCTTGATCTTATTGCTGCTTTGCTATTTACTTGATACTAGCTGCAAAATGATCATGTGGTTCTCCAGGCATCGTTAGGAATATAAAAAAGCAGTGTCTGTTTTCAAAAATACAGGTGTTTAATGTCAGTACCTTACGGCAGGGGCCAAGACTTGTTTTCCATTCCAAGTGAATAGTGTTCAGTATTGTTCATACATTAAAAGTGGATGTAGTATTTTTATTGAAGCCAACCTAACCAACCATCCTCACTATTTTAAAGTATTTTTAATGTAGCCTGACAATCAGCTAATTTCTCCGACACTTAAGTCTTTGAAAGATGTCCTCAACATTCTTTTTTGGAATGTTTGGGGATTAGTCCTGGATCTCGATTCCATAAGAATACTGATGTCACAAACATGGCGTCGCTTACATCATTACCACCCCTACGTTCGTACGGGACAAGGTTTTAGCGGATTGTCATATAAAAATGTTTTTACTCATATATAAATTAAAAAGATTTTTGTCACAATTAATAAGATCGGCATAGTGTTAAATGAACTGAAGAAAATTAAATCTCCTGAATTAAGGTGGACATATATAGTTATGTATATGTTCAAAATTTTTAGAATAATGTATGGGACTGTTTTATGAACTCTGAGATCATCTATTAAGCCATGGCACAGTAGTTGGGCAACCCTGCAGAAGATGTAAATAATGAATGAATTAATGAATTCTGTGCAGATGTGCAATATGGGCGGGGGCCCAAGCGACCCCTGCTGCTCGCGTGCGGCCACCCCATGTGCGAGTGGTGCGTGCAAACCGCGCTGTCAGGCGGGAAGGATAGCATTGCGTGCCCGGTCTGCTCTGCCGTCTCCGCCCGCGAGCATAAGGAGGCCAGCATCTACGCTGACTTCCCCCTGAGCATGTTCGAGCTGGGGGCGGTAACCGCCCGCCAGTGGACCCAGAGCACCGGCGACGCCCAGGTGACGTTCGTCCCGCCAGGGGCCAGCGTCCGGCGCTTCAACAAGTCGCGGGTTGTGACGGAGCCATTGTTGACCCAGCAGGTTGTGCAGGGTGAGTTGCTAGAATCGTGCTGATGCAGAGCGCTTTTGGGCAGATTCGGGTGAGGCATTAAGCTGACATTCCACATTGATCATTACATTAAATAAATGAAAGTACTTTGTGGTTTTATAAAGAACAAGGTTAGCTAACATTTTTCTGTTATGAATGCCAGAAATGATGCAAGAAGTTGATGCAGTGTTGCTGAGCGGCGTGAACTATTCTCTTGAGCTCATGGACACGCCGACCCTCCGGAGGCTGGGTTTGATGTCAAATAATAAAATAATATTAAAATTCCCTGTCATTAAAGTGCACTCTTTCCTAATACTATATGTGACTTTTTTTTTAAAACTATGTATTGAAATCTTAATAATTCTGAAAAAGTAACATACAGCAAAACCCCTTTTTTTGCACTTTACATGGGGACGAAGTAAAAAAGTGTAAAAAGCGGGAAAGTGTAAATAAAGAGAAAGGTAAGAAATACGTTAAAGTTAATTAAAATACAGTCGCATCCTCCAACGTTCATAACAAATACTCGTGACCTTCCATCAGCAGCCAGCCAATAGATGCGAGCTTAGCGGAAAAAAATATAAGCTTCACCTCCCGTGTACCAGTTTTGTCCAGTTCTAATACCAGTTTAATAGTATACGCACCAGTTTTCTCGCTGCCGTGACATGTTCAAGTTTACGTTCATCTTGATGTCTTGATACCAATAATTAATTATTTACGATCCCCAGAAATAAATGGTTAGTTTAAAAATATGCCTCAACTGTACAATACTTCCGAAATTATAAATATGTATAAAACAGTTACCAACACTACGCTCATTGTATCTTGTGAAGTTTATGTCTCGTACCAGTATTTCGGCTAAGTTATGACATAAATATAGTATCCGAACGTTTATACTATACATTCGTGAGTTTACGTTTTTCCCTAGTACATTTTAGATTGTCTCCTGCTATAACTACTCGGACTTTTACACGCCTAGGCTTAAATTATTATATGTTTAGAAATAAAAGCAACTTTTCATGTTAAAAAATATGTATAATTTGCAATTAAAATGTTCACTGCTGACTATAAAAGTTATGTTTTTCACAATGTTTTTAGGCATACTATGGTTGTTACGTGATGTATTAAATTTTTGAGACGTAATTCGCGTGAAAGTATTGTATTGGATTAAATGGGAACTAAACGGGACCTGAAGAATATAGTGAAAATAACGGGAAAACGTAAATAACGGTAACGTAAATAAGGGGTTTCGCTGTATGTGAATTAAATAAAGTTGGAAAACGGAGGGTGTGTGTGGTACAGTGGGAAAGTACGACTACAGTTCTGAAATTTATTGCTTGCAGCACTACGAAGCTCTATGGAATAAACTGCTGGTATTCTAGGTTCACTCTTAGCTGAGTTTTGAAATAAACAAACACCGTCGTATCACTGCGCCGCGTCAACAAGTGATATGCTGAATGCATCTTCAGGGTGGCCACTCACCGGGAAAACCGGGATTTATCAGGGAAATCACGTTGATCGGGAATTATCAGGGAAATGTCAGGGAATTTTTTTAATTACCGGGAATTTTTTGTGTCATCTATATTTCCGCAGAGCTGCCAACCATTACGGATATTTCGTAATTATTACGAATTTAACACAGAATTAGGGAACATCGCTTGTTTATTACTTGAAACGAGGCTTTGTGCTTCTGGGTAACGGAAAAATATTTCGTTTCTGGTGTGCGTGTTTCGTGAACGCAGTTGGAATACATCACGTGGTTGCGCAGATAACGGAACTAATAAATGTGCGCATGTACTGTCGAAATAAGTAGATTAATTCTTGTGTTTTGTAATAGAAATGGTACGGTATTACGTCCGTTGTACGATACAACTAGTACATATTCTCGGACTTTTCGTTTGTTAGCTACTTACATCACAATAATTTTTGTACGGTACTTTGGCTAACCTGTGTTGTGTTAATTACTTTCTTGAAAGCCATTTTTTTTCATCAAAGTGTTTTTGTCATGTCTGCAGACGTGAAACTATTTTATGTTGTTCGATAGTGTTGTGTTCTTCAGTGCCGGTTGTAGAAATAAAGCGTGTGACAGAACAATGTGTATCTGGGGCAAAAAAAAAAAGAACGTTATTCTTCAGAACTTTCGACCAAACTATTCAAAAGAATGGCCATGCTTGTCATCTTCAAATGTTTTGGAACGCCCCGCGTTTTGTAATATATGCACGTGTAACTTTTCGATTACACATGGTGGAAGGGATGACTGTAGACGGCATATTGAAACAAAGAAACATGCAGAACATTTTAAAGCCGTGACGAGCAATAAATCTATATCGTCGTTTTTCGCTAGGTACATCTGAAGAAACGAAAGGAACAAACGCAGAGTTATTGTTTTCAAGTTTTTTGGTAGAACACAATTTACCGATAGCAGTAGCCGATCATTCGGGTAATTTGTATAGAGCTATGTTTCCGGACTCAAAAATTGCACAGAAATACAGCTGTGCGAGAGCAAAAACATCTGCCTTAGTGGAGTATATGGCTGGTGAAACTAAATTGAAACTGTTGAATCTTTAGTAAGTGAACCATTTGCTTTAGCTACAGATGGGAGTACTGATTGTAATGCATTGAAGATTTATCCATTAGTTGTTTCATTTTTAAATCAAACACAAGGTAAAATTTGCACTGTACTGTTATCTAGGGATGGGGCGAATCCTGATTTCCTCGAATCCGAATCCTAACTCAAATCCTAGACTGGATTTGCCGAATCTCGAACCCAAACTCGAATCTTTTAACAGATGATATCCACATATATAATGTAAGTGAGATGTATTCTGCTTGCACTAAAAGTACCTTGACTTTATTACATGTAGTTTGGTACACTTCTGGTATAAGTATATATGTATAAAGACAAAAATTTTTTCTTGAGAAATTTCAGTTTTAGTACAGATTAGCGGTTAGGATTTTTTCTATAAATAACTAGAGGTCTGCGAGCCTAAGAATTTTACTTCGAGCCGAGCTCGAGCTTTTGTGGTACAGTTACACTTTTGGGAAATTATTTTTATCTTAAACTTATTATAATGTTTGAATAAAGTATTAAAATGAAGTGGGCTTATTAAAAAATAACATTTTTTTCCATTGAATCTTACCTGTTTCCATTGGTTCATTAGTAACTGATATCATCCAACTAACATAACCAAGTATATGTTTGTGTAAATGTAACATATCTTTGGAAAAATTTCATCCTTGTCAATTTTTCTGGAGTCCATACTGAGCTTCGACAAACTTAGCACCAAAAATCATGTTGTTTGAAAAGTACATTCACATTGTTTCAACATTTCCACTTTTCCTCACAATAATTCTGAGAGAGATTGTCACAGAGTATTAAATTCTGTTCTTTAATCTATCATGCAGAACAATAATTCGTTCTGCACGTTCAGGATTTAAATTAGCTCTACGATTGGATATGAGATAGTGTTTCCAGCAGAAGAGAAGCATCTCTCACTGGCAACCTGCGTGGCTGGAATGCTTTAGTAAAATTGCTTAACCTCAAAATTAGTGTCATAAATATCTGTAACTGGTCATTAAAGTTTAATCAATTGAAAGTAATAAAAATAAAAGCATTTTACTTAATTCAATTTACACTTGCAAAAAAAACATACACACAATAAACCTACATGGAAATTAAAGTCTTTTTCAATATCCTGAAGTCTGAAATATGTTTACTCATGTCATCAAATGTAGAGCTGTACTGAAGAAGCCGATTATGCCAATATTTAGTTGAATCGGCATTTCTGCCGACTTTCGATACAGTACGCTTGTTAATTTTCGGCCGATATTACTGAAAAACGAAAGAGACGGCCATAACCTAAAAATCCACGAGTACCATTTTCACTTTTCGTAGTAGTACTGCATTCTTTCAGATAGCATTATTTCTTAGCAACATGTGCCAACCGTACATATCAAAGTTTAACATCCTTTTTTTTTTCAACAATGTTCTTTAATTTAATATGTCATAAATAAATAATACATTACTATCACGGTAAATATAAATCTCGGTTGTTACGGTAACTATAGTGCAAATATGGTAGCTATCATGCTTCTGTAGTAATTATGGTATTCTACAAAGAATCTTGTTCTTTTTATGGTAATTATCTTAAAATAACTATTGGGTTTGTACTGTAGTTATGGTACATCATCCATATTTCTTCGTATGTTGTTCATTTGTTTTTTCTTCAGATTTACGTGCGTCATTATTTGAGACGGGGAGTTTCAGATAAATTTTTAATGGACTTTATATCACACATTTAATGGCGTAAATGATGAGACCTCGGGCAATTTAAACGCTTTATACGCAAAAACCTACCATGCGGGGCCTCGTAAGCGAGTTTTACTGTATTATTTTTTCCGTAAATAGTAAAAAACCGAATACTTTGACGAATCCTATATCAGACCTGCCGAAGCTTCGAATCCCTAGGATTCGGCGGATTCGGCGGATATTGGATTCGGTCGCCCCATCCCTACTGTTATCCCTTGTTGAGAGTACTAAGACTAAGAATATTTCACAACTAGAAATGTTACACTTCAAAAATGAATGCAAGAACAGTTATCAAAAGTAGTGTGAAAAAATGTTTGAGCACTCGCCACTGAAATACCCCATTACTAAGGACAGGAAAAATTCGCGGGTTCAATGACCTGTAGGATGAACTCAATAGTTCTGCGTACGCTCGGTCAAATGCCACCCACTCATTGGCTGCTGTCTTGTGAGACGTCCCAACGTAGCAGCCTGAGATTCGATAAAGCTTTGGTCAGGTGTTTCTCATTGGCCCAGAGTCATCCAGGTGAGTAGTGAGCCAATAGCAGAGGTAGCACTGAGGTATAACTATTTGTATTTTAGCCTATCGTGAAATGAATTCGCGAATTTTTCCGGTCTCTATACATAAAATAAAACAGACTGCAGGTCATTGAAAGGGACGCTATAATGTAAAGTGACATATTTAAAATGTATTATGTTATTTAACGAACTTCCGTATGTATATAATGAAGAAAATACAGCAGGGTGCTAAAATATGAGTAATCTCTATAATTTATATTTTTTCATCAAAAGTATGTTTTTTTTGTAATTGTAAATATCAGGGAAATTTTGAATTTTTAATCAGGGAAATAAGCCAAAAATCAGGGAATATTTTTGGTGACTGTGAGTGGCCACCATGATCTTGCGCGGCAAGCACTAGTTGCAAAACACACACTTCACTACAGTCGGTGCTAATAAAATAACGGAGAATTAATACAACAGGAAGCACTGTAGCACTTAGTTCAGCGTAGGTGGTTCATTTGTGAAGAAAAAACTAAGCACTTTACACCTAATAGCCATATTCACAAAATCATCACAAGTTTTGATAACAGGATACTCACGTTTCCTTTTCTTCCCGGGAGTTGTTAATGTCCCAGTGTCCTATAATTCTTTCCTTGCATGAAGAACACTGCTCTTCAAAACACCAGTAAATTCCACAGTTCAACTCGCGATATCGTTCACACGAAAATCAGGATATTTGTCTGAAAATATTTTAAAAACATTCAACACAATAGTTTTCTGTGCACTTTTCAAAGGCTTTTCCGTTCTGTGCTTTACAAAACTTGGTCCGGCGTCAGCCATAACAAATCGTGCGCGCGCGAATTCGAAATACAACTGTTGCGCCGGGCATCAACTGTACACTGTACAAACGGCGTCTGCTAACATAATTGTAAGTAAATACTTGCTGACACATTAAACTGTATTGGATATTAATGGTGAAACACTATAATGCTATATAACAACAATTGTTATAAAAAAGGCAGTGTAAAAATATATACAAATGGTACGTAACCAAGGGACTATTTCTTGCGCACGAATAATGTGCGCGGCGGCCGGCAGCCAATGAATGTGTTTGTTTACAAGAGGCTTTGTTTATTCCAAAACTCAGGTAAGAGTGAACGGAGATTAGTAATTTATTTTTTATTTGGTTAGTTTGTTTCCTTCTGCATAATTTTTTCGTATGTTTAAAAATTATTTTTAAAGTTGAACATCATGGCTACAATGTGTTTATTTTGATGTACTCATTGAAACAAAAAGCAATGTTTGGAAATCATGTCACTATGCAATTTTTTCCCTAGCAAACTCTTGTCTTGTTGCAGAGTTGTGTGAAGAGTGTGTCTCTCGGCAGTGTGACTGGTTCTGCCAACAGTGTGAGCTCAAATATTGCAACTCCTGCTACTCCAAGGTGCTTTTTTCTTGTTATTATGTTCACTTGTATGGATATTTAATTCCTCTTTTTATTTTTTGATTTTGTTCTTAATTTACTTTTGAGCTTTTGTTTCAAAAATTACGAGTAACAAGTTATCATTGCTGTTTTCAGTATGTTTCTATTTTATCATCTTTTTAAATAATGTATTATCAAAAAATCAATTAAGAAATGATCAGTTTTCTTTTAAGTAATTATTGCGTATTGTAATCAATTCATGTAAATAATGCGTGCATGGAGCATATTTTTTAAATTTTTTTGAAAACCTAGCTCAGGTTTGGTATATCTTATGACTTAATGGAGAAAAAAAAATGGAGAAATCACTGGTAAATTAACCTATGATGGGTGAAAACTATATATATATATATATATATATATTCCACATTTTGGTCGAATCCGAATCCTTGTTCGAATCCTCAGTGTTTGTCATCGAATCTCAGTCCCACACTAAACTTCACCACATGTTATTAAAAAAAATCACAGATTTATTTTAAAAAATTACATAGGCCTATGTATTAAAAAAAATCACATGTGTATTTATAAAATTATAAAATAAGTGCATAGTGTATACACCTGATATAAAATAGAGACAAATAACCTCAAACACCACACACGTAAGTTTGCATCTGTCTAATTCTCTGTTAAATTAATCCTTCCTATGTTTTCAATAAAATACGTTTGTATAACAGACACCATTTAAAAAAAGTTTCGTTTTTTTCTGCAATGTTATATTATTGAAGGTTGGAAATGATAGAGTAGTTATGCTAATTGACAAAATGCAGCGTAGTTTATCTTATATTTGTGCTATTTCCGTTACCTTTCTAATATAGTTTAGGTATACAGTTTTCTAGAGCTGGACGAACCTCAGTTCTCTGGTTTCGAACTGAGCCGAACCTCATACAGAAATAATTGTTTTGAATTAAAATGAACCAATGACCAGCATTTTGGTCTTTAACTGAGTGGTGAGAAAGAAAGGTTCTCCAGCCATATGTAAAATTAAAACCAATATATAGCTTAGCATATATATATACCAACTTTTAATTCATGAAGAAGTTCCAGCATTTTGGTCTTTTACTGAGTGGTGAGAAAGAAAGGTTCTCCAGCCATATGTAAAATTAAAACATTATATAGCTTAGCTTATATATATAGGTACCAACTTTTAATTCATGAAGTTACATCTAAATTTCAAAAAGACTATCTTCCTTTTTCAGTGTACACTAACCTTCATTTAAAAAGAATATTATAAAGATGATGAACATTCAGCATAAGGCCACATAACATATTTTTGTGGTAGACATAACCTAACATTTTTAATAAGTAAAACTTTTTAATAGGACATAAAAAAAAAGGCGAATGTGAATTAAGTTACCTATCTACATTACAAAACCCGCTGACTGCAGTTGCTGTTTTCTTGGAAGAATGCTGCTCGTCAGAAGAAACTTTAGACGTTTTTTTTTGGGGTGGTTCTGGGTCGAAAACACGAGAAATAATGATGGCTGCCGCGACTACGCTAGTCAACTTAGTACCGTACTGTAAAATTTACTGGACCAGTACTTTTAATACACAAGATTAAATTAATACTTTCATTACCTGACTGTTATAACCAAAAAGGCCAAAGAAAATAAATACATCCCAGTAATTTAAAATACGTAATTAACTTAATCATTTCCTACCGCATTTGTCTTGTGTTAACTTGATCACGTTAGTTTTGCCGAAATACGAGAGTTCTCGTACATGCGCTTTAGTTTAACGTATGGGGTACGCAATCTTTGGTGATTTTACAACACTTCTCGTACACGCACTATAGTTAAAGGTATAATATACAATACCTTTGGCATTTGTACGATAGTTTAAATTACGTAGTACGACACATGCGTACAAAATTCTCTAAAGTAAACAAAAAACAAAGCGTGCCTATATGAAAAAATGCTATGCGAGTTATGCGACGATTAATAATTTTTTTTATATTTTGTCTGCGCTTGAAACTGTTGAGGACACGATTATGCGATGAAAGTCGGAATATTACAAGTAATAGAATTTTGTTGAGCTGTTTTGTGAATGGTCTCAAATGGGGGTTAGAAAATTAGAAAAACGTAATTTTTTTTAAACGAATGTTTGGTTTTTCGAATATATTTTAAGAGGTTACGAACTGAACCAAACGTAAGGGTTTGGTTCGGTTCGAAATTTTCAAACTTCGCCCAGCACTACAATTTTCAATTACTACCTAAAACTCTTAAAAACCCACCTCGAATCCCACCTCGGATCCTACGAATCCTCGAATCCATAGGATTCGGTATATTCAACGAATCCAAGATTCGAAAACCCTATCCCTAATATATACCGTATTTGTCCGAATATAAGGCGACCATTTTTACATAAACGAGAGATGCAAAAATAGGAAGTCGCCTTATTTTCGCACCCAAGACGTCAGAACCGCAAACATTAGTTCCAAGCTGAAAGCTACAGTAGAAACATTGTTAAACAAAATGTTCACGATTTTTTATATTAACTAAAACTTCGTTACCTCACACGGGGAAAACGATAAATCCTTCCAATATTGCAGTAATTCACAATTGTTTAAAGTTGAAAATTATAATATTTGTTCTTGAGTAAAAATGTGAATGTTGAAGCATCTCAAAATGGCAACCTTTTATTACACAATTCATATTTGTACCTACTTTGTGTACAATCGCGTGTTAAAATTTACGGTAATTTATCTTCAGATTTTTAAACGGAAATATTTGTACTAAAATATCACAGCTATTTTCTGAACGATTGTTTACGTTTACAATTTACGTTTACAAACATTTGGGATGTAATGTTTGGAAATTCACGGCTGCCAACTGTCTTTCCACAATATTTCTTTGTTGTAAAACGAACATTGCCGAAAACGCACGAAGACGCCATATTAACAGGAATTTGGTACGTTGCTTCAAAAGCTATTTTAATATTCCACTCTTTATTTAGGTAAAAACCTTTCAAACAACATAATTATCATAAATTATTCTTTAAAATTCATAGGACAGAGACTCTCTGTCAGAGAGTAATATGGACAAATATTCGCGGTCACGTAACCGAAGTTATTCATGGCCGTATGCTTCATCATGGCAGCTAGCCACTTGTTTTGTTCCTGCAAGCTGCATTCTTTGTTTACTTTCTTACGTTTAACATCCTACTAAATAGTAATACGTCTTGTTCTGTGGTAATACGTAGCTTAAGTGAAACGGAAAGTTAAATGCTGTATTTTAAGAGTGACTAATAGCCATTGTAAAAATTTTAAATTCGTAGATACAGTAAACTGTGAAAAATGAACAATCACACATCGGTGGAACGGCGGGGAACGAGCTCTGGACAAATAAACAGCTCTGAAGATGACAATTATGCAGCTTCATTAGAGTAAACATACGAAAAAATTTCTGGTGTAATACTTAAAAATGTAAATATTTTCTAATTGTTTTCTTTGACTTTTAGGGTAGGCCATTCAAACTTTTTTGTAAATAAGTAATGTTTTAAATATAAATTAATTGTTATACATAAATGAAAAAAAAGGATTTATCAACACAAAATGATGTCTAATGAATTTTCACATTAATTTCTACCAAAATTGTTTTTACATTTGTTTGGCCTCCTGAAACTGCAGGTCGCCATATATTCGGGGTCGCCTTATACTCGGGCCAATACGGTATATAAACAGAAAAAATTAAATAATTATATGGTAAACCGTTTGTATGTTTGTCATTTAAGTTGTTCACAAATGTGATTTTTTCTTTCAAAGTTTTAAATCCTATGATTGAATCTTTATTTTGAAACTAAAAAAATCTTTATTGTCCTCTTCATTAACTGGATGTTAATCTGAACTAAAATAAATATAATCGCAGTTGTTATAAGCTTGATTTTGTAACTAATACCAGACTGTTGAAATGTGCATGCGTTGTCACACCAGTAATTTGGATAAGTAATTAAAAATGCCATTGAACCAAACCAAACTATTTAATAAATCCAAGATGGTGGAGTTTCAATCCTTAAGAGTGTTCTATAGTTAGGTACCTCAGAAAATGGTATTAAAAATTGATCAATAGTACTTATAAAATAAGGGAAAAGTGGTGAAAAAGTTGGCAATGCAAAAAAAAATTTTCCATACAATTTTTGCACCCCTTGTATGTGCTAGTACCAGCCTTTTTGCACCACTTTTACCTTATTTCAACACTGTCTTTGTCATGTTTGCTTTTGAAACCATTAAAAATGGTTTTCTATCCACTATTATGTGAAACTTAAGAATTTTTGGTGATCCTGAAGAAAAAGCCTCTTGTTTCAGAAACAAATTAAAACTTCTTAATTATTGTTTTTCTACCTCCTGTTAATTTTTTCTTTCATTTTCTTAGAAGGTATTTTGATATTTAAAGAAGTTACCATTTTAATGAGTGGTTAGGTTAGACACATAACAAGTATACTATGAAATTGTGTGAACAGTAGCTTAGGTTGCTACATAAAAATTACTGTGAAATGGTGTGAATGGTTGGTTAGGTTGCTTCATTAAAATTCTATAAAATAGTAAGGATTGTTGATCAGGTTTAAGTTACCTAGGTAAATTTTTAAATAGTAATTCAAAATAATTTTAATGTATACGGTAAAATACAGATATACAGTCAAACCTCGATTCTACGTACACTCACGGTTCTCCAAAATTTGTTCGTACGAACCAGTGAGGCCAAATTACGTCCATTTGTGGCTACTCCCCCCCCCCCCACCCTTTTTCCCACCGCTGCCACGGGAAATGAATTGCCGTTGCTGTGTCTATACACGGTACGTACATGTGCCTTTGGCAAACAAGTAAATTTTTTACATGTACGTATGTTTATTATGCTGGTGTATTTTCGATCGAAAAAATATCCTATTCATGCAGAAACAACACTTGAGCTAATCAAACATAAAAATAAAAAAAGACAACACTATGTTTGGGCCAAATATACAGCTTACGAAGGCAGTATCGTACGCCGTGTTTTTACATTTTTGATATTTTATATCAATAAAATAATAATAATTAACACATAACATATTTCCTCAAATAAAAAAATTACAGTGGGTTCTTTATAAATTTAGATAAGATTATTTAGTAGGCCTAAAAACATCACGAAAAACGTAACGTTTATAGGCTGCAATGAGCATTTTAAATCGCAAAATATATATATTTTAAAGAAAAGTTTATTTTATTTCGTATTTTTCCATAAGCGTAATAGCTTTTCTCTTGCTCCCGTACACGGGAGGTGGAGCTTATATTTTTTTCCGCTAAGCTCGCATCTATTGGCTGGCTGCTGATGGAAGGTCACGAGTCTGGGCGGAGCGTTGAGTGAGTTATACTGCGCATGCGCAGCTTAGGGAACAAAGAGAGCCAGCCGGCGGCTACGCCGCGCCGTAACAACAGCTGACTGAGTACAATGACCTTTCTCCGCGCTATTGACGGTAAATTTCCATCAATTTGCGGCTTTTTTAATTTTTTACTGCGATGCAATTTTTATGTTGCCCATATTTGTTATAAATGCTGCAGGTTACGACTGTATTTAAATAAACTTTAACATATTTCTTACACTTTTCATATATTTTTACTTTTTTTTAAATTTTTTGCCTCATTTTTCACGGTTTCTGAAATCTGTACGTACGACCGAGGTGTACGTACGAACCGGGGGCCGTACGACCGAGGTTTGACTGTAACGAACTTCACATTAACGAAAATTTCACTTTAACAAATGATTTGAAATTTCCCTCCAATGACTACACATACAAGGTTAAAATATTTCAAATTTACGAAATAGATTTTCGTTACAACGAAAGCATTTTACCGATTTTCTTCGTCAATATCATGAGCATTTACAGAATATTTAGTCTATGCGTCAAAATATTTACTTACTGTCATTCTCTTGGCATAATTTCAATGATTAAAGCATTTAACTGCTTTATTTTGTTGTCTATTTACATTGAAAATGGCATTACAAAGTTTGATATGCATTTGTTTTCTTTTTTTTCTACCCAAGATATGGCCAACTGCTTTTACTCACGGCCATAGACTTAAAAAATACACTACTAGTAGTAGGAACTGTGTGTTCAGATGTGCGCACTTCACTTATTTTATTTGTGGCGAGATATGGCCAACGGCTTTTCCGTAGCGGCAACATTTATGAAAAACTTGCACAAAGTTAACTCACTGGAAAACTAGATGCGGCTAAAACTGACAATATCAGCGACTCAATGGTTTCCATCTTCTGCACATATCATTCAGTCTTTGGTCTGTTCGGTTTCCGTTTCCATTATTGATTGTTTACATTTTGTTGCCATCAGTGATTTTCAGTGACGTTCTGTATGTATTTATTTATGCATTTATTATTTTTCTAACCAAGTTTCAGTTTAATTTTTATCATCATGGACGATAAAAAAAAAACGGAAACAGTATTCTTTAAAAGAAAAATGGAAATCTTGAAGGAAGTAAACAAAGGCACAAAAAATCACACGTGGCCAAGCAGTTTGGTTTGGCACCCTCTACACTCTACAATACTGAAAGAATGGGGGAAGATTGTGAAGATGTATGAACAATCATCGCTCAGTTCTAACCGCAAAAGACTGTGGCAAGGCACAAATAAAGACCTAGAAGAGGCGTTAAACAATTGGCTAACTGACACTAGGGTGCAAAACATCCCAGTTACAGGCCCAATGCTACAGGCCAAAGCCAAACAGTTTGCTTCTTTGATGGACGTTCCCAACTTTCAGGCAAGTTCTGGATGGCTGCATCGTTTTCGGGAATGTTACGGGATATCTTGGAATGTTGTATCAGGTGAGGAACGAGATGCAGAGCAATCAGCTGCAGAAAAATGGAAACTATAAAAACTAGATGGAATTTTGGAAGCATACTCTCCTGAAGACATCTTTAATGCAGATGAAACTGCTTACTTTTACGGACTTCTTCCCAACAAATCAATGTCGCACAAAGGAAAAAAATGCTCTGGTGGCAAACGAGCTAAAGATAGGTTATCAGTAATGTTTTGTTGTAATGCTACTGGTACTACAAAGTTACGGCCCTTAATTAAAGAAAAGTACAAAAATCCTAGATGCTGAAAAGATGTGGCATCTCTTCCTGCTGACTATGTCAGTCACAGCCGTGCATGGATGTCGAAAGATGTATTTTCCAACTTGCTAATTAAAACTGACAAAGAAATGCAAAAGCAGAATAGAAAAATTATCATTTTGGTGGATAACTGTGCTGCTCACATTGTCGTTGTACGGCTTGAGAACATCAAACTGGAATTTCTGCCTCCAAGTTGCACATCAGTGTTGCAAACTTTCGACCAAGGCATAATTCAGAATGCCAAAGTCCACTTTCGAAAACGTCTTGTCGAGAGGATACTAATAGTAATCAACATCAAATTGAAGCTGTCCACCAACATCGATGTCCGCCAAGCAACTCAACTGATAACTGGTGGTTGGTGGAATGTGAAGAAATAAACCATCGTAAACTGTTGGCAGGAATCAGGAATAACACGGGTGAGTGGCAGCATTACCCAGGGCGAGACAAGTGAACCAAATTCTAGTGAAGAGAGCATTCCTGCAGAACTTTGGCAAGAAGCTGCTGAAACTTTACAGTTTGACGTTTCCTTTGAAGAGTATGTGTCCGTTGACAATGAAGTTGAAACAGCACCACATTTGACTGACAGTGAAATAGTTAACCAAGTAACCCAAAAGGAGGCAGCAGACAGTGAATCTTCTGATGATGATAATTAAGAAGAGCTAATCACCTCAAAAGAAGCTGTAGTTTATTTCCAAAACTGAAAGTGTATCAAATAATGTGTTTCAACCTAACCAACCATCCTTCCATCCACACTGTTTTTAAGTATTCTGAATACAGATAACCAAACCTAACCACTCATTAAAATTGTAAACTACTTGAAGTATCACTGCACCCTTTTAGAATATGTTTGAAAATCATGCCGGAAATAAAAATAATTGTTTTTATTCTTTCTGTTCAGAAAATAGGCTCTTCTTCATAATTGAAGATTGACTATATGTACTTGTGATAGAGGTGGGTCGAAAAGTATCAACCTGATACTTTGTCATTGATACGCGCCTGTATCAGGAACGGCAAACGAGTACACTTGAAAAGTATCAGAGACTTTAGTATCAGTTCAGAATTCACCTGGAACAACACCACGGCCAATGAGCGCAGTACCCGATCGCAGATGACGGTCACTTGGGCGGAGCTTGTGAAAGGGGAGGGAGCAGGAACGACGAATAAGGGATAAAGAAGGGAAAGAATGTAGGGGAGGAAGCGCAGGGGAAGGCGTTGAAGCCTTGAAGGAGAGGCGCAAAGCGATATTGTTACAAGCAGGGCTGCCACTCATGGGTTTTTCCACCCAGATCTGGGTTTTTCCAATGGTGTTTGGGTTTCTGGGTTTTTAAATAATGAATTCCAACAATTCTAGGTTTTTTATAATTTTAATTATTTTTATACCTAAAACAATAATAAAGGTAGTAGCTACTGTATCTGTTGCAATATCTGTTTGATAAATGCAAACAAGTCTATGTGTTTCACACACAAAAATACATATAAACACAAAACTAGTTACTATAAAGATACTAACTAAGTAACTATAAAGCATGACAGCCCGCAACATGGTGATACATGGCCAGGACGAACTGCAGTGAATGTTGAACTGATTGATACTGGTTGTATCAGGCGGGCATGAGAGTATCAGAGGTAGAGAATTACCAGGCGTGATAAATAATGTATCAGATTCTCCTTCCGGTCGCACGGTCTGCGTACGCGGAGCTTTGTTGCCTCCTGGGACCGTCTGATACAGAAGTATCAGAGACTTGTAACATGGTACAATGCTGTATCAGTATCAGGGTGCAACAGACACCGAAAATTGCTGTAACAACCCACCTCTAACTTGTGATCATCTTTATAACTTGCATAAAATTCAACCAAACATCTAAAATAACTAACTGTTAAATCATTAAGACACCTGATAGGTACTAAATAAAGCAGTACACCAACTCTGATCATTTGGCAGAACATACACAGCGTGTACAATTTTTAGATGTATTAAAAACTTAGTAAATGTGAACTAAGTGCCTGGGCTAAACATTTGTAAATAACATTGCAACCTGTTTTCTCGTACCATTAACAATTATTTTGTGTCATAAACTATAAATTTTATGGAAATCGAATGATTAATCTAAGATTATATACCCCAAGATTTCATTCTTGTGGTTTATGCCAACACTGAAACTTGGCTTTTGACTACATAAAAATGCATCAATTAAGGACTTGTTTGGTAGGAAAATCGTTAATAAACAATTAAATAGTGTTATATTATGAACACAAACTGTTATAGTAAAATAATGAAGGGCGTGAGGCTGCTGTGGAAGCTGTGGGTATGCTTGCCGCAGGTGCACAAGGCGAAGGCTCTCATGAAGCACGTCAAAGTGCCGCCCCCGGTGGGCAAGGTGAAGCTGCTGGAGACGCCGCTCTGCGACAGGCACAAGGACAAGCCCCTGGAGTTCTACTGCAAGCAGTGCGACTGCAACATCTGCGCCCACTGCTTCGTCGACGCCCACCGGCCCCACGAGGTCGTCTCCCTCCTCGAGAAGGTCGGTGCAACTCCTGTGTTTCTCACTTTTTCATTGTGGCTGTGCTGGTTCGAAGCCCCGGCCATTTTCACAGGCCAGACGGCTGTGATGCTGCCGGGATAAACCGGGCGTGATGATTCCGCGTAGGTTCGTCATTGACTTTACAGTAGAGGTGAAAGGACAACTCAACATTCAGTTCAGAACTCGGCTGGAAATCTGTCCTGGGATCTTTTCGCTTATTAGCAAGGGGATTTAGCCACTGAGTAAAGAAGTCGAACTATAGATTAATATAAAAATATGTATGTTAAAGTAAAGAATTCAAGTTTATATCGAGTAGCCATGATTCATTTTGTTCAAAAGTTTTTATTATTTATTAATGCCATACTTTTTACAAATTGCTGACAAAAAGTGTATAGTACATATATGGCAGCATTTGCAATAAAACAAAATATAGTGTGTTTATGAATTAAATTTTCCAAATAAAGTCCTTTAATGCCAAAGAAATAAAGTGGAAAGGCAATAACTTAACATAGCAGGTTTGTCAAGTTTGAGCAAGTTTTTTGAAAAATATTTGTAGCTAGTCGAATTCGAGTATAAATATCAAGTGATCACAAAAATTTTTGTGAAACAATTACATATACAGTAAACACTCAATTATCCGGGCCTGGATTTTTGGATATTACAAGTAGCTTTAATTATTAGTTTGTTATATTCTGAAAATGTAATAACAAGGGGGGGGGGATCATTCTGGCGTACTTCTTCCCTTGGCTGTTCTATATTTTTTAACCACCCTGATAGCGTGTCAGAAAGCTGTTTGGTCCTATCCTTCAGCTGTTACATTTGTCAAACTTTAAACCGAGAAGGATACCTGACTGCTGCTTCACGACTCCAGTTTCCGTCTTTGTTCGTGCGTTATGTCACTTTCCCATTTGCTAGGCAGACATCTGGCAAGTGACTAGCCGGCATTCGGCTGGAGGAAGGGGAGCACAGGAAAAATCTATTTAAAAAACCTAGCTAGAATTTGTGTGTGCACCATTTGCGTGATGTTATCTTGAGCAGTGTTGAGTTAACTTTCCCTCTTTGATCGTTGTAAATGACCGTGAACTAGCAATGTACGTGAAGGCAATCTTCACGTGTCTATCACGACAGGTTTACATGATGCCAACAGTATCGTTTTTCTATGCTGTTTATTTTGCAAACTTGTAACTGCAACATTTCATGATGAACACTGCAGCCACGGCTTCGCAAGATACACATGTATTGCTGCATCCATCTTTGATTTCTGGAAACGGACCTGTGTTGGGTGTGTGAAAAGCATGCCTCTGAGAACTGATGTATTGAAGTGCTACTTATATATGCCTCCAGCCTGGCACAATTTTCTCTGCTTGCTAGTTTTATGAAAGGACAAGGAACTGAGAAGAAAGAATAACTTACTGCTGAAGGGTAGAATAATTAAATACTAATTGTCGACGGAATGGGGAGGGGGGAGATGTAGGTAGAGAGGAGTGGGTGAGTGACGCCTCTACAGCAGAGGAGAAAGTCAGCATAGCGACACAGTGCCGTATTGTTTACGTTCCAGTAAGCCAAGAGACAGTATACACAGACTTCACTTGTGCTCAGAATTGTGCTGAAGACAAATATATGGTGCGGCCCAAATTCAAGGGCAGTCCTTACTGTGAAATGGATTTTTTTTTTTTACAGGAATTCAATTATCTAAGCTTTGGTAGGTCCCAATTAGCACGGATATTCGGGAGTTTACTGTAGTTTAGTTTTAAATAGATAATGGATGTGTTCAGATTTACAACTAACGGGACTATTGTAAAAAAAAAAGCACATTTAGCAATCAAAGTAAAGTTTACTTTTATTCTTTTGGTGACTTCCAGTTTTTTAAATGAAGTGTTTTTTTTGTGGAGTTTAGCACAACTTTGTTTATGCCTTCTTTGGTGTTGAGAAAGGTTGTATGAGTATCAGTATTGTCTGATGTTTTGTTTTGTTAAATATCATCCTACGCTATGATGAGAAGTTATCCCATCTCTCTTGCACTTCTTTAACTACTATCTGCGATTAATATTATTGTTCTCATCTAAAGATATATACACTGAATTATTTAGTACTTAATGTTTAAATAAAATGTTCAGTGGAGTTAACTCGTTATTTACGAATTCATATTTTTAAAAATTGTCAAGTATTGCTCTGAATTCTTGTCTTGAAGATCAGATGTTTGTGTTGCAGAACAAAGAGTGTCTGGAGACGCTGGAGGAAGCATATGAGAAAGGCTCCAAGATGTTGATGCAAATGTTGGCCACCCAGAAGGTAAGGAGAATCCAGCTTCATTCTGCTAGGAATGTGTGCTTTCCTTCCATTCAGTTTGTTGATGAAACTTAGTTCAATTACAGCACTGTTTATAAAGCATGGTGTGTGGCTTTACTCAAAACTTGACATGCTGCTGGGCAATGATGCATACTACAAATTCAGTCAAGCTCAAGGGTTGAGTAACTTGCTTATACACTAGAGTCCCGTTATAGCGAGGTGTCACGGTTCCGGGTTTGATCCTCGCTATAACCGAATTGGACAGATTTTGGCCCCCAAAAAATAAAAATTAACCGAAAAAAGCATAAAAATAGTGTTTAAATCTGTATAATTGGAAAATAACAGGTTATATTAACGAAATCTTAATTTTTGTGGGCAGATGTGTGAATTCTCTTTAAAACGATACCCCACAAGTTCGGATGCAATCACCGATTGCTTCAAAATAACCAGAATACCCTACCATGCCACGTAAGTATAGCATCTCAGCCTGCAATCGATTACTCGACTTGGCCCGCGGCCGATGCAGCATTGTCCTGCTATCTGTTGTCGACGTGGGCTGTCTGCTGGTGGCCATGTTGGTTCGGGATGTTGCTAACAGGTGGCGCTAGTGTAGCGCAAGGATTTAATTCCTTACAAAAAAGCAGGATTGCGGCAACGCACGTACACCTCAAACGAAATAGTCGCTGGAAAACTATACTTTTTTCATTTAAAGAAACCTTGAAAACTTTTTTAGAAAATAAATTTGGGATTAAACTCAAACCATCACCACCCCCTTCCCGGACAGATACCCCAACAACTGACCGAAACAAAAGTTACGAGAAAACTGTCATAGCGATTCGGAAATAAATACAGTAGTGGCTACTATTTGTCAGATGTGTTTGTAAATGTGTCACGGCTGAAATAATTCCAAACAAGTTTATAAATATTTGTGTATTATTAACGCGATCAATTAGCAACAAGTATAAAGACGGCTCTGACTTTTTCGGCCTAACGTAGTTATAAACAATGTTATTATTCGTTAATGAAAATGTCCCAACAAATTAATTAAGAGCATTTAAATTTAAAAAAAAGTCCACATTGTTATATTTAATGGTGGGAAAAAATAGATTTTGTCTATTTTCTAAATAATAAGAAATGCGTACAAGTATATGTATATTCAAAGACTTGGTTTATTCGAGTCGAGCATACCTTGGCCTTGAAGCCAGCCAGTGATGCTGTGACTGTGAAGTCGCAGGCACGCCCTGAGTATAGGCGTTTGGATGATAGTCTGCTTATCTTGTAGCGACGTAGTCAGAAACGAAACAAAGGGACTGCACTCTTTGTAGCCTAGCGGTTGCATTACACAAGCACATATCCCCAGCACCTTCAGCATTTATTATACTGAGTTCACAGGAATAGAATAGTGATGGGTCGATTCCGATTCCGGAATCGGTCGGTCCCACAGATTCCACCATAATCGCGGGATTTAGAATACAATGGTTTTGGAATCGACCATGACCGATTCCTGCATTGTTTTTGTAAGTTTGCAAAATACATCTCCTATGCAACGTAAGAAAATATTAAAATGTATGCAATTATAATTTTTAAACTACATAATAAAATCTTTTTTACGGAACTGAGATTTACGAATTTCGGTGATTAACGTATTTATTTACTTGCACCTCCATTTTCCCTACAGTACAAATGCAGTATCTACTTTCCCGCTTTCAGCGAAAGCATTATTCGGAAATTACGTTGCAGCAGCACTGCATTTAATAGTAAACCTTCAAAAATAGTCAAAACCATCAATATTTAAAGAAAATAATGTAAATTTTATTTACTAAACGATAACTATTTGATCATGGCTGCTACATTTGCCATTGTACACAACTTAATTTTTTTGTTTGTGCTACCTGCCACGGTAAACCATACGGCCATGAACCAAATCTTTGATGACGTGAACGTGAAAAATAACTCCCCACTTTAAACTTGAAAGAATTATAAATAAAATAATTTTTAAAGAGATTTTACCAAAATTCACAGTGGATTACTGCGACCATATTGAAATAAGTTTAAAAGCAACATAACCAAATTGCTGTAGATCGGCGTTCTTGTGCGTGTTTAGCGATGCTCGTTTTACATTAGAAATATTTTGGAAAGGCAGTTGGAAAATCTGAATTTCCAAACATTGCTGCTTAACCGTTCGTAAATTTTTATTACTAAACATAAACAATCTTTGAATGTAGTTGTGTTAGTTTAACATAATTTTTTCCGATAAATTTCTGAAATGAAAATGTTAACACGCGATTATTTGAAGAGTTTAAATATTTTGTGTAAGAATATCTCACCATAAATGTGGAAATTTTGAGATGCTTAAACCTGCACATATTTTCTTACTAAAGAACAGAAAATTTATTTTCTCTTTACGGTTGTGAAGAACTGCAAGACTGGATGGATTTATTCTTTTCACCAAGTGAGATAATTAAGTTCTAGTTAATATATTAAAAGTAAGCATCTCTGACATTTTATTTTAGTGTGGTGCATATTTGTTTCCATCATAAAATTTTATTTTTACATTTCCCTCTTTTTATTTTTTTTTGCACCCTGGTCCCTTGAAATATGTTAAAACGAGGTTATATTGTCATTTTATTTGGATCATTATTTATTTGTGCTTGAATATAAAAGTCTTAACCTAACCGTACAAAACTTCTTTTTTTTTACAATAAATTAATTGAGTTGATAATGTAAGGTATCTAAAGTTGGTTAAGTTACAACATTATTTACAATTTACGTCATACAACATCTTTGATTACGTATTGGCAGTGTTTGAACACGAGTTTTGTCTAACTATATGCAAGGTTAAAAGGCTAAATTGTGCTAGAAATTCAAGGTAGCGTAAACTTGATGGTAATGAACATGCTTTTTACATTATATGTATAAGCTGTATATAATGTTTATTTCTGCACAGAAAATTAAACACAGCGCAATTACATTTTTAAAAACTTAAACAACCTTTTTTTTTCTGAGTATATTACTCTGTTGAACATTGTCAGATAAAAAATAAGGAATCGGATTCGAAGAATCGACCCTTCAAATTAAGAATCGAAAATGGAATCGGAATCGGTATATTTTAGGAATCGGCCCAACACTAGAATAGAATAATATTAATGAACAGATAACTAACGGAAGTTTGATAAAAGAAAGAGAGGACGGGATTCTATTTTTAAAGCCACGCACTAAGGTGGCGACTGCAGGGCAGAAGAATGTGACAGGTGTCAACGGCAAGATGTCTAGTGGGGCTATTAGATTCCGAGCGCTTTGTGTGGGTATTTTTTTCCTATAAAACAATATGTTTTAAAGTAGAAATCTAAAATATTTATTCGGACATTACCTCTTAGGTATTTAATTAATTGAAATACGATGTTGTCTGATGTGTAAATTTTCTTTTAAAGATTTTTTTAAACATTATAACCTTTATCTGTTAGTCTGCGTCGCCGCGGTGTACCGCTTATATAGAAATGTAGCCAGCGCTAGTTGTCATCATTCATTCGCGTATAGAGCGTGCACATGTAGTTGAATATCGATACTGATTGCATGCAACACGCGCTCTCTGTCAAGAGCTGAGTTAACTACATTTGTTGCCCCTCACTCTTTTGTGGTGTATACTACGACTATAGTTATGCATTAGTTCAGGCTCGCATTCACATTTTGTTTTTCTATTTAAAGTTGAAGAAAGGTTTTTGTTGCATGACTTAATAAGTTAAATTGTTCTGCATGCTTTTATATACTCCACTTTTTAAACAAACATATTTTCCATGAATGGGTTTTGTTTTTGTGAATTACTTTACCTAACAATTTTTTTTTTTCCGCAAAAACGTTGTACCTCTACTTTTCAATCTTGATTTTAGTATAAAATGTGCTAAAATTATGCGTTAAAACACGGTATATGTCTTCAGTAGAATTCCATGGATACAAGTGAGGTCTTTATTCCATATCTCAGCTTTGTAACCCGCCCTTAGTGGAAGAGACATCCGTTTCATCTCAAACTGTTCCTGTCTTTCAGCTGCTATGCTCAGGGTAGAAACACAAGACTGTGGTTGTGCTTCTAAAATAAATAAAACACCAATTTAAATTAGAAAATTGCCACTTGTTGAACTTGGCTGTTGGAGCTAAGTTAATTACCAATTTAACATAATATATAATATGTTTGATGTGTCTGTCAAATGGTGTACATGCTTGAGTCAACACTAAAACTAAGTCTAGCCCTCCAACAGCTGTTATGCTCTCCTGGGGTTGGCGATTGTGCTTCTGGCCTCAGAACTGAATCTAATTCGACATGGTGCCCTGATCCTTCGAAGGTTGGACACGTTAGAACACCTTCGAGGCGGTATCAAGATTTGCTTCTCCTTAGTTCAATGCCCTTCGTGGGAGCCTGTTCAGTAGCCCTGGACTCTCCAGTGGGCATTCAACCAGCCCTCTTGGGCTTTTAGGCTCCGCCGTGAAAATTTCAGTTTACAGGACTGTACTGTTATTTGAACAGGAAAATCATATTTTTTCTATAGTGAAATGCTTTTATCTTTTGCACTCAATTATTTACTTATTTTTAATCTAATCTCCCAAACATAATAACTTGGTATGTATAGGACCACAAACCATGAAGATTTCACTTCTTACCACAGAATACGTATATGTACCAAGCGTGCCCCCCCCCCACTCATCCTCAAACCCCCCTCCCAACCCCCTCTTCTCTCAACCCCCCCACCTCCCCCACACACACAGAGAGAGAGGAAGAGAATGAGTGTGTGTGTGTGTAGTTGAATGTGTGTGTATATATATATACACCACACGCCCACTTAAAGGCTTCACTGTACGAAAACAGATTGAAGTTAAAATACACCATCTTGGTTTCAACATTTTTTTCTGTGATAAAATGCTTTCATCTCTTTTCAGCAGTTTTTGGCACATTATGTTGGAGAATGCATGTAAATTTGGTTTTGTTACGAAAAAAATGTTTTTTTTTTTTTAAGTTTTTTTTTTGCGGAATTTCATGCAAATATTGCAATCATGAAATCTTTCCGTTCCTAGGGCAAGGCTAATACAATGAAACCTTTCTCTTTTACTTTCCAAGGAACCTCTGGAAAAAAGTTAATTTGGTGGAAAGCCACTTTTACTGCTTGAAATCATGGTATTTATGAATTTTCAATTTTATTATGCAATTAAAAAATACCTTATTTAACTATTTACCTGAATAGAAGCCAACCTCTGTCACAGGATCACCCCTGCATGTTGATGTCCCTCAATTTAAAAATAAAAATCTAATTTTCTTCTTCTTTATATGTATATTAGAATCACTTACACCCACTCACTTTTCTACATCCTTCACTGCCACAATTTATTCTCGCAAAAAGTATATTGGCATGCTTTTGCACAGTTGTTCGTGTGGCATAGTGTGCAATTTTTGAGGTATGTAATTATTTTCTGAAGAATTTTTTTTACACAATTGTAAATAACCGGTAGGTAATTGTAAATTGTACAAAAAACTATAATGTAAAATTCAGATGTGTTTACTGTATATTTGAGGTTAACTTTAAATTTAGGGAGGAAAATATTTTGAAGCATAGACAATCACATCAACATAAGAAGTATAATAGGGTGCTATTCATTTAGGTACCAAATTATGAGAACTTAAGTTTTGACTTGCCTTTTTCTTTTATACTTGTAGGCAGTTGGAAGTAATAATGAAACATACCCTAAGTTAGATCCTGTATTATTTTTTTATGTAAGTACATTAATTTATTCTGTTTACATTTTATCCCCCTATTTGTTGATTGAGAAAAATAACTTGTATACATATATTGATTTTACTTCAATATGTTAAATAAAAGTGCCTCAATACCAATGGTAAATCAACTCAGAAATTAAGGTAATGCTGTATCATAGATGGCCAGTTATATTTACACAATTTTGCATATTTTTTTTTTATATCTTCTTGGGTTTTTTCTTGGTGTGCAATCCCAGGCTGATGTATTTTTTTATGAGCAGTTTTTATAAAAAAAACCTCAGCTTCTAACTATTTCAGTATCAATTTCACTACTGAATATTCACACAACCTTACTATTAATAGGTATGTTTTGTAGAATTTATAATTCTCTTTTGGTTTACTGATTGAAGAGAAGTCTCATTTTCATTTACTACTTTTTGGTAGCACTCCCTTATAAAAAAAAGTGAATCATAGTGTTGATTTGTTTTTGTTACAAATTATGATAACCTTGTGAACAAATAATAAATAGAACCCGTGGGAGGAATAGTGGTGCTGTGTCTTGTGAACCAAATATAATAAAATGTTTATGTTATCTGTAGTACATAGTTTACAAATATTGGTGGGAAACTAAATATTGTAGACAAGTTATAAGAATTTTGTGTGAAATAAAAAAAAATAGTTTTCCCCACATTATTAGTATTGTTTATCACTTATAGATGTAATCTGATATTAATACAAATTTAAGCACAGTTACTTATCTGTAAAGTTCCAGTGTCTTGCTACATAAAATTTGGTGGTCAAGTACCTGGATTTCGATAGCTTAGCAGTTCAGTACTAAATGTGCAATGTCTCACATCACATATGCAAAGTAAGGATGCAGAATGTTTTTTTTTGCATTTTATTTATTTACTTTTTTCCATTATTAGTCTTTCCAGTGCTTACAGTCTCACAATAGGAATAATGAAAATACCTTAAATGATGCTGAATGATAAATGTGGGTGTTATTCACTTAAACAATAACTTTTTAACAATTGTTATCAGACTGAGGCTTCTGAAATTTAAATGCCTCATCTGGGTGAGTTTGACAGGATCCTTTGTTTATTTTCATATGCAGAAACTACTTTGTAGTGAAATTGCACTACAGTATATTTTTTTTTAATTTGCAATTCAATAAAGTTTGTCACGTCCATTAAGTAATAAAGTCCCATTTATTTAGAAATTTTTTTTAACATTGTTAATGTTTGTTACTATGTTTAAAATATTTTGCTTTAGATACATTTATTTTAAATTTTTAAACACAATTTTCTGTTGTGCATAGCTCTAAATTTACATGTTAGCAACTAGTTTTTCTCGATGGGTAAATGCCCTGCAAACTTAATTGAACGGGTCTTAAATCTCAACTCCTCATTGCATGTAAAATAATGTTTGGATTGGGGTTGTCTCATGTTTGCTTGGTAAATTGTTTCCTATGTAATTTCATGTGAGGAAATAAGTGATAAACTTTCTTTTTGTGGCTTGATAGTTTTTCTAGGTTTATTTTGGCATTTTTCACATTAATTCAAGGTGTGTTATTATTTCATTATCTACTGATTGACACACAAATAATAGGTTGGTATTGAATGTACTCAAATGTTAATAAATATTCCTCAAGTATATTTAGTTAATAAAATTTCATATTTTGCGAAGGGGATGAATAAGAAACAAAATATTTTCCTTTTCTTTTATTAAAAAAAAATTGTAGTTACAAAATGTTGCAATAGTTTGACAACTCAGTATACTTAAGCAGCTAATTTCATACTATTACAAAGTAAGTTGGCAGGCCTGGATTCCCAGACATGACAATATTGCACACTTTATCTGACTAGATTAACGCATGCGAAACACGTTGGTGAGAACATATCTTCTGTCTTAACTACAGAAATTGTGAAGGCTTGTCTTGGAATGTTTGATTTGGCAGTTTCACAAGTACAGAGAATGCAATCCAAATAATATATGTTCTTGTGAAATTGTAAAAAAAAAATCATTCTTATTTAGTGATCTTAGTGCCTTTTGTGTATGTAGTTTCATAAATATATTGATTGCATTTTTGATCTCTTATATCAACTAAGATAAATATGTTGAAGTAGCATTATTACAATAAATATCTGTACCAGTTACTGGTTTGCCTTAGAATTTTGTATACTATAATATATACATACTACTTAAACAATTACTTATTTAAATTTCCAGTTAATAGCTTTAATTATTATTTGACATAGTTCATTATATCAATCAAAGCTAGCACACACTATTGATCTTGCTTATGAAGTTGTCTGATATAAATTCTCAACATGTTTGTGTATAATATGATGCTCAGGGTATGTGGTATAACCCATACATGTGCATACATGTAAAAATACCACTTTTAAACATGCAAAGAGAATATTTTAATTTTAACGTACACACAGATTAGCCTTGCCATAAATATAATTTGTTCAGCAGTACATACCATTTTGGACTACTGTGCACCATTCATGGTGAAATGTAATCTACTGTTTTTCATATGTCAGTTTTTTTTAAATTTTGACTACTACTAAGTAGTTCCTAATTGTCCTATAATTTGGTTATTGGTTATGTTGTTATAATTTGGTTATTGGTTATGTTGTCAAGAGTTTTTTTAAATTTGGTTGGTTTCAAACAAGCAAGTTCTATGAACTGAATATTTTTCTTAAAAATAATATTACGTAGTATGTATGCTCCATTTTGTCCATCGTATGAGACCCAGTTTTTGTTACACTGCATTCATTGAGTTTCCTCATTCTTACACTGAAAATACTAACATTGCTAATTTATCCTTTCATGTTGGCTGGTCTTGTTGAATGCTGGTACTAATACAAATTGCATGTTGTAAATGTTGTATGAGTTTTGCTGTTTAATGCTTTACAATTGTGCTCAACGTATCCAGCTGACGTCTGTATAACGAGGAAATTACTCTGACATCAACTTGAAGTCCAGCTACTCTTTTGCCAACATCTGCAATTAAGAAAGGAACCTTTCATTTTTGCTGTGTTTCAATTATAGTGATGAGGTGGTAGAGTTGGTAGGTGATTGCATGGTAGAGCTAATCTTTCTGCTTTTCTTTCTCTTTTTCCTTGTTCTTTTCTTTTTCCTTCTCCTTCTCCTTGTTCTTGAGCTCGATCTCCTTGAACTTGAGGGTGAGGTAGTGGTCCACCACCGGCCCTGTGAAGTCCTCTGGGAAGCTGGGTGTCACGGGCAGGATGTACTTGTAGAGACGCTCGTTGAGCACGTACAACTGTATCGTGGAGGCGCACCTCACGTTGAACCACCAGTCACACGTCAGGGCCACTTGGCTGAAGATGGTGCCGTTCGGGCACAGGAAGGATGCCTGGCCACCATTTAGGTCGCAGTAGTGCCACACCTGCAACATATCATCACATCGTATTGACAGCATTGAAAGTTGTGATGGGTGTTACGGATATAAAACAAATTCAATACTTTTTTTTATATAACAACAGTGAATGTCATCCAAAATTCAATACTATTTGTAAGTAAGTAATATGTCAGTACCTTAACTCTCTTAATTCAAAGGATTTTTGATAGATAACAAAAAAAGAATGTTGCAACATGAAATTTGTGCACAGCCTTTGACTAATTAACTATCACAACATTTAATTGTAGTCTTAAATTACAGAAAAATTAGAGTAAAAGATTCTTATGGAATTATAAAATAGTAAATAGAAAATATGGAGGACACCTGAATAGATGAAATTGTACTTGTTTTTTCATGCGTAGGCTAGGTTTTTTAAGTATCGGAAAAATTACATTGAAAACCCATAAAATTGGGAATAATGGGTGATACCAATACCACAACCGTTAAAACAGTACCTCACTAATTGAGAAATTGAAAGCATGATTGTGAATCCTGTAGACCTGTGCATATACATATAATTGTTTATCATGGTATTTTGGGACATTCCAAATGATTTGTTAAGCAAATTATGAGAGAATGTTAATTGGTTTTATACTTGATTGTAAAAAAATGACATAAATTCAAATTTTTTAATTTTTTTGCTGGTACTAGAAGAAAATTTACTGTTGACAGTATCAAGCCTGAGTCAGTCAGCCTATAATATATAGTTTTAACAAAATAATAAAACAAAAATTAATGTTTTCAGCATTTTTTTTGTGTTGTAAGCTTGTTAAGCTATGATGAAATTCTTTACTTAGGCAAGTGCTAGTCAAGAAAGGTAGGTAGGCTAACAAGGTATTAACTTTTAATTAAATGTGATGGGATATACTTATGATTTGGTTTTATGTGCTCTCTGATGCATTAACTGCACAGATGCTTCTGCAATATTCATAATTATTTATGGTTGTTCATTTAAATTGAAACATTTTTAAAAAAGTGTTTGAACCCTTTATAAAAGCTGTTTATAAAAATTAGGTGTGTTCATAATGATATGGACAAACAGAAAGGTTTTGGTTTAGAAAGCCTAGTTGATTAGAATAGAACAGGAAGTAATTTTCTGAGTAGGCAATTTCTTGCTTATGTCTCAGTAACTTAGTGTGTAGAAAAAATATGGAACTGTATAATGTGCATAGTATTGTCAATTGATTTGCAATGTGTTACTATCATAGTGTCCAGTCCATTGCAGTTGTGTTTTTTTTATTTATTTTTAAATCTTTTCTAAAGGGAGATCATTAAAAGTACAGAACATCACAACAGAAATCAAAGCTACTAGGAAAGGAGCTGGTTATGGCCTTTGTAAGATTTGTCCTGGTCTATATTTTTGCCGAGCAGCCTACATACAATTAGTTGTTAGAACTCAAGAACGGAAAAAAAAATTACTATAAAGAACAAACCATAAAAAACAATACATAGGAGGCTACTATGTTAAGTTAGTGAAATATTAAAAGTTATTTTATTTAAACTTGTGTGATATTTGGAAAGGCTGGGTTTGGATTGATAGATTTTGTGGGCAAAATCTCAGTTTTGGCCCTTAATGTGATCCTATTTTATCTACAGAAACTACTGCATATTTTGTATGTTATCTAAAAGACAAAATGCAAAATTGACTTGTTTTAAACTTATTTGAAGCAATAAATATAAGTTATTACAATTATTGGCAGTTCTGGGCTTCGATAAACTTTTGCAAATATAAAAAATAATGTAAAATAATGTATTTTTGGTAGTGTTAATATGAAGCAAATGAATGATGAATGCATCTGAATTGGAACATACAAAATCATTGAAGACCTGGATATTTAGTGGATTTGTTAAATAAATTTAACTCCAAACAATTGTATGTTTTGGCAACTGGCAACATCTTCAATTGGGCAATAGTTATTTATTTTCCCGCAAGGTAACAAATGACAAACAGCAACTGAACTGTAAAATCTTGTTCCGATCATTCAAAGCTATTATGTCTCCTTTGGAGGCCAGCTGCCAATAAAAAAAAATTGGTTGTCTGTAAAGTCGGTTTACGGCGATAGTTTAACGTGACGTCATAAAACATTGATGAAATGATTGATCCAGAAGAAAAGAAAATATATTCGGCCTGAGACTAAACCGTAATAGTTTTTTGCAACCAAACCATTTAGGGATCGTCCATTAATCACGTGAGGCTCGAAAGGAGGGGGGGGGGGGGGTTCGGGAAAAATCACGAAATATCACAAGGGGGGAGGAGGGGTGTAGAGATATATCACGTGTATTTATTTTTTCGCGCGATTTATACTAAATTGAAAAGCGTCGCGTGACCTTGACTCGCCGTAGCCAGGCAACAATATCCCCGCCCGGCTCGGCTTGCCAGTCGCCAGTAAGACTGTGATTTTGGCGCCGAATACATGCTGTGCTTAATTTTCCAGAATTAAATTAGATTATACCTATATTTAAAGATAATATTCTGAAATTTGTAAAAAAATATTTTATACCAAAAAAATACACGTGATTTATTGGGGGGGGGGGAGGGGGGGGAGTCTAAAACCTCACCACAAATCACTAGGGGGGAGGGGGGGTTAAAAATTTGCTAAAAAAACATCACGTGATTAATGGACGACCCCTTAGGCATTAAAAATATTATATTCTTTGAGGAAGAAATTTTTTTTTTTAATTTTTCTATCTTTTGTATGATAAAATCTACCTCTGCATACTTTTATGAATAAAATTGAATCAATTTTATTGAATAATCACTATTTTGTATGGATACAAAGGAGTGGTCATCCATGCTAACCACACGGCCACGAGACCATATTGAGAATAATGGTTTCAGATGGTATAAATTAATAATATTCCACGCACAATATTTGTTTGAATTTCTTTTAACTAGCATATTCTCTGTTGGACTCGAAATATTTACACGCTCGTGGGCTCATAACTATAATACGGTGTGTGATTTAGTTGATCAAATAATAACTCATGACAAATAATTACCAATGTCAAACTAAAGCGTGAAAAGTATCATACCAGCAATAAATATTTAGTTACACAACAATACTCATACAACACTGTTTAAATATACTGATTTACGCTAGTAATTAAAATAATACGTACTTGTAAAAACGCCATAGTGGGACATCCGTAGTGGGACAATTTCGTGCGTGCAGCCAGCGTTCATCGATTTATTAGACGTTGTCACGTCAAAAAAACTATTTTGTTTTCAGTAAATACATCAGTGTTAAGTCTAACCTGAGATCATTAAAGCCGCGAAATTTCGGGATCTCTCCATATCACAATATTGATAAATGGAACACGGTCAGTATGTGTTAGGGCAACGTACCTGGCACGACGTATCCGGGTCGCCGAAGAAGCCCTTGTAGCGCTGGTTCTTGCAGCTGAACTTGGTCTCGGGGATGCGGGAGTAGGTGGGGTAGTCGACGCCGGGCGTGCCCGGGGTGCTGCCCCTGCTGTGCGGGTCCGGGAAGGTCTGCACGTGCGACTTGGCGCCGTGGAAGGTCTGCGGCCGGCGGGGCGCGTAGTCGTACGACGGCGGCAGCTCGTCGGCCGGGTCGTGCACCTCGTTGGCGCTGTCCGGGACCGCGCTGACGGGCCGCCGCGCCTTGGGCAGCTTGCGCGGGGCGACGCTGTAGTCGCGGTCCGGCGAGGGCGTGGGCACGAAGACGACCTTGAACGGCCTGGGGGTGGTGTCCGCCTCGAGCGGCGCGAACGCGGTGGTGCTGGAGGAGGTGTAGGTCTGGACGCCGGCCGCGCCGTTGACGCTCACGACCGGGGCGGGCTCGGCCTTGGCCTGGAAGATCTTGGCGAGCGTCGCCTCGGTCTCCGGGGAGATGCGGTTGGCGCGGTGCAGGATGTCGACGATCTGCGCGAGGGTCTCCTGGCCGCTGACGCCGGCGCTCTGGGGCAGCTTGCGCGCCAGCTGCAGCAGGTAGAGGATCTGCAGCAGGCTGACGGGCTTGGGGGTCGTGTAGGTCTTGGCGCGCCGCGGCTGGTACACGTACCGGGTGGGGTTCTGCACGATGTACGCCTGGGGCTTGGTCGGCGGGGCGAAGGGCCGCGGCGTCAGGTAGCTCGGCAAGGAGGTGAACTGGGGAGGGTGGTAGGGCGGCAGTGTGGCGAGGTTGCCCGGGTACTGCGGAACCTTGTCCATCGCAAACACGGGCACGCGGCTCATCTGCGACTCGTACTGCGGGTCGTCGGCTGCGTTCTCCTGAGCGAAGTAGAAGGTCATGTAGGGTATGAGGCGCCGGAAGCGGTCCAGGGACCTCAGAGACTCCGCGCCGGCGGTGTCGGCGGCGTGCGTGGTCCTCGCCAAGCCTGCGCACAAAAAGAGCATCTGGTGTTACTGCTGTACACTACAGTCAAGGTCGTGCGTGCAACAGGTATCGACTGGGTCGCCGAATGTTTTCAAATAATTGTGCCTTCTCTTACTCCAGAGATGTATAAAGATATTCCACATCGAATGCAACTAAAATTATTAGATGGACGACAGGCATTACTGATTCGGACTTCCGCTTGGTACGACAGCTTAAGAGCACCATGCCGGTAAAAATAATTTCCTTCTGCTTTTACATTATGCAGTCATCGTTGTCTAACTGAATTTTTGTAGTATAGGCCTATGTGTGATTGACCGTATGACATAGCCAATTGATTTTATTGCAAAATTATGTGGTTTAGTTATGTGTTAAGCATTTGAAGTTTAAATGCCGTCTGTGTACTTACTTCCGGACACGCTTCGTATTATAATTAATACGACGTACCTTTTCATAGTTTTTTATTTTACATATCTTCGACAGTTTTTCCATTGAATCGGGCACAACTAAAATAACGGAAGGAAATCATGGCCTATTGTAAGTAACCACCCCAGGATTTGCTTGGGAGTGGTTTTGGAAATCTCGGAAAACAGAAGTCGGGGTGAGCGGTCTTGTAATTCGAAGCCGGGTCGTTCCTGTTGCGTGGGCCATGCGGATGTAGCGGTGCACGACCTCATCCCCTCGGCGACGAGCAGCCGCGGGCGGCACAGACCCCGCGGGCGCGGCGCGACCTCGGCAAGGCCGCAGCCTCCCGGCCAAGGTGGGGGGCTTTCACTGCCAATTTGCGCCGTGGGACCCGGGGGTGCCTTCCAGCTCGTTTGCCGGTGAAAGTGGTGGCGACGAGAGAAAGTGCCTCGACCTGCCGGTCCATCGGTAAGTGACGCCCAAGGTTACACACGCGTGCGAGTAGTCTGTCGGGGGACTGTACCTGGATGAAAGTCATGAACGGACAAATACTCGCGCAGCCACACTAGGCCTCGGCCTTCCAGGGTGAAAGGTGCGGTAGAAACAGCTTGCTGCCCCGTACAGGAAGGCTCACCCCATAAACTAAACTTATAATCTTATGAATGAAAATTCATCTACACGGATGTAATGGGATTGACATTCGTAGGAGCCGGCTGACAGTGGATACTAATGACCGATTGTAACGCAATAGTGGAGTTAAAGGCAGACACTTCACCCCTTAAACACCCAGAATGATTATGCGAGAAATCCGTGTGTAACCCCACCGGGAACAGAGCCGTGGTCGCCTTGTAGGGAGTCAAATGTTACAATAACTAAAAACGAACCCGGAACCCTCTAACAGGCTGTGCGTTGTAATTCGACCATCTACGCTTCAGCCGCACGGAGACCCACGGTGAAGGTTATTGGTGGTGGAATGACATGGTGTTATTCTCGCTCACCGTCCCGTGAACTGGTTTGCTGCCAGTGGCGGTCGTGGAGAATAACGTCGTTTTGGATTCAGTAACCCGCAACTAGGTTATGGAACTTTTCGAGAGTTCAACAGCATTTGCGTTATACCGCACTGTTTTCTCCACACTGGGTTTATTTGGAAACATTGGGGAGTCCAGTGAAATCTGGTGTTTTGTTTATTATAAAGTAAATTTTGTGGCCGGAGGATGTTAGGAAGAACTAAGCATGTTCCGTATGTCTTTTCATTAACAAATCTTGACGAGTAGTTTTTTTTTTGTCTCATTGTTGGCAGACAAATACTTGCACCTACGATATTTCTAACAACTTTTTTTTAGAACCCAACGATGATGGCTTTCTTTTGTAATGGGTTTTCATTGGCAGAAAATGCACCAAACAACATTGTAGATTTAAAAAAATTACAGTTTTTTTTTTAAATTCTGAGTTTTACTTCTTGCCGGATCAGTTATATAAATTTTCTCGCATTTTCCCTACATGATGCATTTTTATAGCTATATTACCATTGTGAAGGAACAAAATGTCAGCGTAATTGGTATGACGTAACACCAATCGCAGCTCAGTAATGAAGTGAACAAACGTTAGGAAGGAGCGAGGTGGTGCAGTGGTAAGGCAGTGGACGCTCATTCCGAAGGATTCGGGTTCGAATTACGGTTCGGTTATCCTGCTATATGTACGTGTGTTCCATTGTGCTAAGGTGCAGAGGTGTAGTCGGGGAAATACCATGGCCCCGCTATAGCAACTCGTTAACCAGCTTAAAGTGACTAATGCATGGTTCAATTTATAGCCCCTGAACATGTGAGATTAGAGAATAGCCCTCTCTTTAGTCGCGTATTAGGATATCATTATAAGCAGTGGTAGTGTAAAGATCTACATTTCGTTAGTGGCAAATTCTTATTTAAAAAAAAAAAAGGTACTTAGGCCTAGTTTATGAACTACGCAATAATGCAACGCAAGAATTGTTCAAGAAAAGTACTCTGTCTTTTTTAATTTTATAAATCATTTTTACATTTGCAATAAAATAATCTGTTGAATCATATTTTTGACAATTTAATGTTTCATGATAAACATGAATTAACAAAAGAAGCCTGGCGTAGTAATTTGTTTTCTACTGTTTAATAAGTTTAAGTTGTGTTGATAGCGTCTTGCGGTCTTCATAAACGTTTGCGATATTCAGTTCGTGCTTTGGTTGCTTGTATCGTTCCTTTTTTCTATTATAAACACAGCCTTAAGTGTCCTTAAGATGCGTTTATACATATTTTAAACAAATTTCCGTGGGATAACGTATGTCGTTCCCATTACAGAGTTACGATTTTTCAGCGCAAGCGGGCTCCCTCAGTGAAGGACTTTTTGATTTGCATTTTTAAAATTTAATTTTCTTTTTTATACTATTATTGAAGGGCTTTTCTGTAAATGTAAGGCTATAGCTTTATTGTGTTATTATGTCACCAATGTTTTCAACGGATGTTTTCGAAATGGCGTTTTATAGCTCGTAAACATCTGGCGACAAAACTTGCTACCAAAGAGCAAATGTGCGAGAGCTATCGCGATATAATTTATAAGGAACACCCCTACAACAAAATATTTCCATGTATATGAAATTAACTCCTTAAACGGAACTAATGACCTAACTTCAAGTGTTAAGCCGAACTTGAACAATGGTTGCAAGATCTGTAGCTTGTCTCATCCGTAGTGTACAGTGCGCATTTACTCTTTCCAATTCACGATAACCGTTTTTAGCGTTCTTGTTTCGGTGTGCTCTATTGCCAGATACACCCAAAGAGCACAAATGTTTTAGACACAACTTTAAATGAAATTTTTTTAAATGTACTTAAATCAGATTTTTAAAGGGAAATTTGAAATGAGAATATTTGTAAATACATTAGCTTGTTATATTTCATCAAGAGCGTAATCTGGACATATTCCATATTTAAATTTAAGGAAACGTATCTTAAAGACGCCATCTTGATTTAAACCGTTTTGTCCTTTTTTTAGATCATTATATATTAATTTTTTTTACTCTGACTGTAAAAATCACTTCAATGCCTTTTAATTAGTAGTAATCGACTGCTACAAATTGTTTCTCATGTGAAATAATAATTGGTGTTTAGAATTAATATTTTTCTCTTTCAAAATATTTACATACCGCTGTAATAATACTGTCAGCATAGTAAAATTTAAAATACAATATAATAGCTGTAATGTTTCTAAGCCGGGAAGGATATATCTGGGAACAGTGGACGCCACTTGCTCTGTACCGCAATCCAGGCGTGAGACTCGCTGAGTGATGGATGGAGCTGGTATGGGCCGCGGCGTGCCGTTTGTTCCGCGAAGTCGCCATCAATAACGGCGCGGGTGAATTTCCGACTCGGTGGGGCCCGGGGGGGAACCGACGACCAGATTGTGTGGTTGCGCGGCGGCAATTAGCGGCGCCGGTGTTGCGGAACGGCGGTGTCTGTCGCAACGGCCGCCGACTGTCCGCCAGACGGCGGGGGTAACTTCCCAACTTCCCCCGGGTCCCGTGTGGCAACGGCGCGGCAAGGTCGGACAGCGTTCCCACAACAACACACGGTTCCCAAGCACCACGCACTTGCCGTCATTTCTACCGATGCACAAGTCCCGTCATGGAATTACCGAGCTTTTATTGTCGTATCGCACGACAAATCTAAGGCGCGGTGCACACCAGAGCAATACGATAGGCGATGCGATAAGCGTGGGATCGCTTTGCGCAACGCAACTTTTATCTTGTCAACTCTCAGGTACACACCAGAGCAATGCTATAGGCAATACAGAAAGCGATAAAGGTCTCATTTGTAATGATGAGTTTGTTTTGACGAGGATTTTTGTAGTGGCTTACAGTTACCTAAAAATTCGTAAATGGAAAAGGGCAAGGAAGTACTGTAGGGCCGCGACGTCTTGGCGTGTCGTTTTGCGGGGAAGCGGGGAAGAGTAAATGAGAGGGGAAGCAGCTGCGCGCGCACATCAGCCGCTATGCGGTTCATAGCAAAAACATCAGGCGCCACGCTCTCAGTCTGAAGTGAACAATGGAGCCCGACGCAGGACGTTCAAGATACAATAAAGTAATACATAGTGGGGAGAGGGAAATTAGAAGTAGTGTAAGCCAGTGTTGTGATGAAGAAGCTGCCAACAAATGTCTGCTAGTACCTCTAACAAATGCAACCGAAAGAGCTGCGCGATACACAAGTATAAGCCAAAGATCAGTTTCGCACATCCGAAAACACAACAGAGAGACGCCAAATAAAAAACAAACAACAACATTATAAGTTTTTCAACGCATTCCCCGTAATTTCATCCGCGGTTTGTTTGTTTTGCATTTGGCAATTTTCGAAACTTTCTGCACCGCTTGTTAGAATATTTTTTATCTACAAGTGTAGCCGATATTGCTACACATTATATTGCATTATATTACATGATATTGTATTACATTATATACATTATATATTGCATTATATATTTTATTATATTATGATATAATGATATATATTAATGTATATTATATTAATACATTATTTATTTACAATTTATATGTTTATATTTACATATATATATCACTCCTTTATTTGACCGTTAAACAGCCTCTCATGTTTAATTATTCATTTCAAGCCAAAAAAAAAAACTGGGAAACGTTTGTTGTCAGTTGATGACTTTGATAGAAGAGTGATCAGAGACACTAGCCACGAATTTTATGCAGTAAAAAAACAAGGAAACTACTGCCAGTTTTGAAATAAAAAATCGGATGGAGTTAGGGAAAGACATCGCTGCGTAAAATACTCAAAGAAATGGGTTTTGTGTGGAGAAGAAGCCAAAATAAGCGAATGCTTCTTCTCGAAAGATCTGACGTTGTTGCTTGGCGATAACAGTAGCTGACTCAGATGAAACAGTGCAGGGAGGCTGGGAAGAATATATTTGACATGGATGAATCCTGGGTTGACACTAATTTAACCTTTCAGAAATGTTGGCAAAAGAAAGGTGACGTTGAAGGTGTAGGTAATGGCAACAGGAAATGCAGCGCACAGACTGATAGTTTTAAGCGTTGGTTCTAGGCAGGGCTTCCTTCCTGGAGCCTCTCTTGTTTATAAAGCAAGCACAACAACATGAGACTATAAAATACGCGAGGATGGTTTGTTATAAATATGGTTTTCGGACCCCTCGAAATTACTAAAATGGTTCTTTCAGAGTGCTGTTATCGAAAAAATACCAACCCGTGTGCATAAAAGTGGTAAGGTTCTTGAAGTGCGTGAAAGTGTCATGTCGATCGTCTTCACATTTCAGCCAAACCAAATGGAAAAGTAAGCATCAGCGAGGGAGTTACATGCAAGTCTTAATTAATTGTGTTTCCTACAGCAACCCACAATTACAAATTTAGTTCTTTAAAGAATTGTATAGCTATGTTTAACTATGTTTAACTAAGCTGCCCAGTCGAGCACATGGTGCACTACCTTTAAATAATAAATTACCGTAAAGCATTATCGCATCTTTGTTTCATTAAGATCTGCGCTGTGTTGCACCGTACGTGAGATTGTTCTCGACCAATGTTTTCGGAACGGCATGGAGACTTCCAGGCCGTTGTTATCTGCGGAGCAGACAAGGAGGGACGTGTCGATTACAAGGTCGCTGAGCTCTAGGGAGTCGACCCGCCAAGACGTCGCGGCCCTACTATACTGGGTGCATCCGTATAATGTCATGAATATCAAGGGCGTAGCCAGGATTTGTGTATGGGGGGTGTTAAGAAGCATGGTCCCCCCGTATTAAAGCGGGTGGTCCGGGGGTCCTCCCCCGGGAAAATTTTGATTTTAAGGTGTAAAATAGTGCTATTTTAGCAGTTTTAGGTACTTAAATTTAAATATTGTAATGGTAAAATTTTTATTAATTTTAATATGAAATTTGTTTCAGTGATGAATAAGATATTAATTAAAGATTTGGTGCTAAAGGGGGGGAGGGGTTGAACCCCTAAACCCTCCCCCCCTGGCTCCACCCATGATGAATATTAAACATATTTCGGCTGTGGTTGGCCGAGAACTCCGACAAAACGAAAAAAAAAAAAATTCATGAAATGTATAGGATGAGCACAGAAACGTTTCGCATTCTGGAGCAGCTAGTTTCAGAGGAACTGCGAAGCCAAGACATTAAATACAGGCTTGTTGTTTCACCTGCTGAGAAATTACTTATTACATTAAGGTAAGTAAACTATGTTATTAGCAATTAAGAGGTCATAGAGTAAGTTGCGGTATATAGTGTATACATTCATTTATTATGTATAGAAAAAGAAGATAATATAATACAATTAAAACAAAGAAAAAAACACTACTTGCATCACACAAATGTTAACGCAATATTGTTAATGAAACTGTGTCGATGTTATTGGGTAAACAATCAGTGTGTGAAACTGTGTGAACGTTGTTAGCTGAGAGTACAGTGGTTGGAATAGGACAATGTATCTCATGTGGAGTACTGTAAGCAGACACGGATCACATTGTGATGATAACATGCCTTATGCTTCTCTCTCAGCATCATTCAACTGTTCGTTAAGCTGTAGAATATATTTCGCTTTAAGATTTATTTTGCGCCTGTCATCCAGTTTCTTGAAATCATGCAGCAACGACCTTAAAAACCGCCAGTCAGAATCATTTCGTTCGCTTTCGTTTTCCAGTTTCCTAGTTCTTTCTTCTTTTTTCGAGGCAAGCCATTCAACAAATGCTTTGTCCATGTCGTGTGTAGGGGTTACCACTTTCCTTTCTTTGACACGTGGGGTTGTTGAAGAATTTCAGAATCCACATCTTAATGTGTACCCTCTGGCATACCCAATGATTCTTCCATGACACTATCTGTTGATTGTTGTAAATCACTGTCTATCTGCCATTCATGACGATTTTCTGATTCCTCGTCGTGATCCCCTTTTTGTACGGTTGCATTCCCTGATGTAGTCCTTCCCTTCATATAGGAACGGGGGAAAGCAAGATGTGCTGCAAGGTAAAAGTTTTTTTTTCCTGACCCTGATGGGTCATTTACCTGTGTCTTTCATTTCTTCTGCTATGTTTTTCCATGCCAAACTAGTCACATCTGTCCTAGAATACGTTTTGAGGGTGTAGTTCCACAAACAAGGCTTGTTTTCTACATGTTTGATAAATGCAATCATCGTAACAACATCCTCCTGCAAACCCGCCATGTTTCGTGAAGGGAACACGAAGCGATACTGTTGCCTGGCGCGACCAGCACGCTGTGTAGCCTCCACGATACGACGCCGATCGGTATCGCTATCGTATCGCTATCGCGCTAGTGTGCACCTACTTACGTTGCTTCCATATAGTTGCCACACATTCTATGGAACCATGTATTCACGTCGCGACGCGTATCGTATCGTTTATCGCATCGTCTATCGTATCGCTCTGGTGTGCACCGCGCCTTACGCTTACAGCCAGTTGGCTGTTGCTGCAATTGTGGCACGATGTTTTGGTAAAATCATGTTTGATTAAATACAGTTCATTTTATCTGGTGTGGCACAAACACAAGAGTACCCCCAAATAAATGCATGCTTTCTTTATCAAATGACAATATAAACTCTAATTTATTTAAAATTTAAATTATTTTTTTTTTAGATCAATTTAACCTTTAAACTGTTTGATGGATGAATTAGTTTATTGCTGTGTAAGTTTGTTAATTCTCAGTACATGACTTTATTGCTTTTGTTTGACGTGTTTTTTTAATTTAATGTACAAGTTATTGTGGTTACTGATTGTGTGCCTAGAAGTTGGCAGCACTGCTGCCGTGTCCTCCTGCCACTGTCGTACTGCTGACAGTGTTAGTAAACAACTTTGTGTTGATTTCAAGATGGCGTATGCCAGCTTCCAGCTGACCCTTGTCAACAAACATCGTGCGATCTCTGCATGTACAGGGAAGGTTAGGGAAGTTGAAATTGGCCAGGGAATGTCACGGAATTTTCTTTAAAACCCGGAAAAGTCATTGAAATACCTCAGTGAGAGTAATTTGAGGGGAAAATGTCATGCACCGGTATGCCATCACAGACATGGAACCCCTTTTTTTTCCTTCCCATATGGTGTTTTAGTGCATAGTCATACAAGGTGAAAAAAATGGCAAGGAAGGTTGCGTTTGAACTAGTACAGCTATTGGGATGTTGGAGGCTGGATTGCCTTTGATAAATTGATAAATTTCTAAACATTCTACATTCTTCAGGGAAATTTGTTATCTTGGTTGTGAAAAAGCCCAAGAAAAGTTTGTACACATTTATATGGAACACCCTGATCATATAATTGCTACATTTTAGAACTGTCAAATTTGAAACAAATTACGTGACACATACTTTACTAAACAAGTGTCTGCCAGAAGCGGATATCCCGCCTCAAGCTTTGATGGAGAGATAATATATTTTATTATACTCGTGTGTAATGTTTACTGCATTTAAATATGTTTTATGTTAGTAAATTGGTTATATGTAGTAATATGTCTAGTAATATGTATACTTCCCTTATTAACAAAACATATAGCAAGTCTTTCAGTACTCGCCAGTCATTTGTAAATATCTAACTCCAAGCCGAGAACATTTGGTGGGCCAATTAATCATAGTTCTAAATAAAATAAAAAACTAAACTTGTAACTTTAAACAAAAGGCCCTCTACTCGAAACAAAGCTCTTGGACCTCATATTCCGCGGGCGGGCGCCCCCGGAAGAACGGAATGGATCGTGAGTTGTGATATTCGTCGTGAACGGCTGGCTTTGTGATCGTTGCTGCAGCGAGCGACCTTGACCGAGTTGCTACATCGCGGGCGGGTCCCGGGCTTGGGGCACGCGTGACCCGCCCACCTCGACCCCCCTCCTCTCGTCCATACCGCTCATTGTCTTTGTGTGTTGCAGACATGTCGCATTCCGATTACCCTAGTCACCGCGCTCCCCCCCCCCCCCCCCCCCCCCCGTCGATCCTGTCTCCGAGCAGACTGGACCAGTGCCCATGGGGGGAAACTCTTAATTGCCGAGACTGAGGGCGGGATTCATAGTCGAAGGCTTGTTTGGCGAATAAGTAATACTTGATAAAGTAGTGCTTATTCTTCAAGTAGTACTTATTCCAGCAATGAATTCATAAACCTATACTTGACGAAGTAATACTTGAACAAGCACTTATATTGGCCATGCTGTACTTGATGAAGTATCTCAATAAGTAAAGGACGAATTTTGTGTCAACGTAACGCAAGCAAATATACCGCTGTAAATACATAGTTTACCTGTTTAAAAAAAATGCCCACGTTTCAAACCATAATTGCGATTAAAATAATGAAATTAATACGTAAGATGATATTTATACTTTATTTGATAGTGAACTTGAATAACATAAATATGAACATGTATTAAAAACGAATTTACAACTACATAAATATGTTTTGAATGTTAGTGTTGTTAAATTATGTTGGCTATCTTGTGTCTGTGATCTATAAGTAGAGGTGTAAAAGTAACGAAAAAAAAAGCGTACCCGTATGTATTCGTTACTATAACAATTAGTACTCGTTACTTTCGTATATAATAATAAATCGAATATAAACAATTAAAAATATTTGATAATTAACAGCTTTTGTTAACCAAGAAACAATTAAATCTCATTAGAGCGGCTTTATTATGATATCTCTTTTAATATAACAAAAAAAAAACGTGAAAATACGCGATAATAAAAAACAAAAACATACATATTTATAATTTGTAAAAAATACTTTCTTCCGTTGTTTCTGTCCCAATCTCAAACTTTGTCTACACACACAATACCTTTAATAAACAGTAAAAAAACTTGGACGACGAATTTCCAAATTATATAAACTTTACTTAATAAACAAACATCGTTCTTTGTAACGAATAAGCGCTCGCATGCGTGAAACATACGAAAAATGCGAGTAACGAAATGCAGCCGTGTGTAACGTTTCGTTACTCGTTACTAGATGGCGCACCCGTTACTCAGTACCGATTTGCTACAGCTGTATCTATAAGCGGGTGAAGTTAACCACGTGGTAGTGAAACAACACGCTAGCTGCAGAAGAGGTTATGTACGTAGCCTGTATTGTTTAAAAAACTAAGCGCAACGATTTGTTTCTTTTCTCCAATTTGAATTTGTTTACTCTCTCAATTTTAATGTAATATATGGAAAAAATTAACGGGAATTAATACCTTACATAACCTATTCCTTACAACAAACTAATCCGTACCAGTACTTGAGTCACCTAGATAGCCCACTTCATGAAGTATTTCTTATATCAATGAATAAGCATGGCTTATTTGAATATGAATACTTGCGAAACAAGGCAAACTTATTTCATGACTGTGAATTCGATTTGAGCAGTACTTATTTGACGCAGTGCTTCGTGAAGTATTACTTGAAGTAGTCCTAATAAGCAGTGCTCTTTTTGTTCGCTATTAATTTAATGCCATACTTAAGCATGCATATAAGCAGTACTTTTTTCAAGAACTGCTTATATCACCACTATGAATTCCGCCCTGAGACATAGTTTTTGAAGTAGTTTTGGGCTCACCCGCTGGATAGCAGCTTTCATTATATGTTACTAACAAAGCTACATTGATTTTCTTAAGTATTGCATCAGCGAAATTCAATTCGCCTGATTTTGATCGCCATATATTTTGTGTTGTAGCATACCAGAAATACTCCGTCTCCTCATTTATGTAGAACATACTTGTTGAAGTTATGCTTCTTTAGTTGCGTTATGAAAAAATAATTATAAACGACTGCCATTAATTAAAAAATGCACACTGAAACACAAATTAAACCGGATTCGCATATCAAATACCAAACCTTGTTTAAGTTTTCTAAGTAGTCATTTTCCTGGGAAAAGGGGGGGGGGAATTTTACATTTATCAAACAATTTTACACTTTACTATATTTGTTTTCATAGTAAACATTTCAAATGGGGTTTGATTGTACAGACTATGATTTTACAAAATAACTAGTGGCGCTGTCCATCGTGCTAATTAAACGCTACTTGTGTACATAATGGCCTATTTGAGTTGTAACCCAACATTCTCTTTTAATGGTACTTACAGTATTGGCACGTCTTTGACCTGAACTCTGTACTCTTGCGGTAAGTAGTTGTCATTCTCAACACATGGCGCGCTGTTCTTTATGCCGTTTGATTTCTGCTAGTGCATTGTCGCAAAAATTATAAGGAAGACAATGGAAATTAAGTAAAATGATTACTGCCATAATGATTTGTTAATTTTTTGATGAGTAACATACTAGTTCTCGGTATATGGTATTGGCGCGACTAATTTCGTGAATGCAACGGAAGTGTGTAACAGGAAGCAGGTAAAAAAGCACGCGATGCTGCCTCCTGTTGGCTCTTGTGATGTAGCGTTCAGCGAACGCAAAAATTTCCACGGCGTTTCAAAAAAGGTTGAGAAAAGGGGAGAAAGAGAAAGAAGACAGTTTACCGTTCTTCCGCAAACAGCAGTCTTGAACAGCGCAATGCCTTTCCATGTGGCTTTTCTAATACGTTATAATTACGTTGTGAGATAATAATGTATAATATATAGCTAGAGACTGGAAAAATTCGCGAATTCATTTCGCGATAGGCTAAAATACAAATAGTTATACCTCAGTGTTGCCTCTGCTATTGGCTCACAACTCACCTAAACGACTCTGGGCCAATGAGAAACACCCGACCAAAGCTTTATCGAATCACAGGCTGCTACGTTGGGACGCCTCACAAGACAGCAGCCAATGAGTGGGTTGCATTTGACCGAGTGTACGTATAACTATGAAGTTCATCCTACAGGTCATTGAACCCGCGAATTTTTCCGGTCCCTATATATAGCATACATTTAATAACTTGTTTAAGTTTATTAAAATACGTATTGCGTTAATACATCGTTTTTGATACAATGGAATATAATACAGAAAGACTCGATCATTTTAAAAAAAATACGTCTAGTTATTATTAGTTTTAATAGCATAACACGTGGCGGGTGTAGTTAACGCTCATAAGTTAGTTTATTTCTGACGTCACTGATTGAGAACATCTGTGAGCAGATTGCAAGCGGTACACACTTCGTACTCATTCGGTGCGATGTGTGTGTCGCCATGTTCGCCATTCGCCAACGGTCTGAACCCATCCGCCCGTATTCCACTATTCGGTCACACCGCTTGTTCCTGTTTCTTACTGACTCTGGGTAAAGAACTGCACATACACACGTGCTTCGGGTCTACTTTACCATCGGATGAAAACGTGAAAATTCTTGGTGTTATTGTTCAGTCATTCGATTTTTGATTGAAATTTAATAATAAAACTTCATTTACCCGCAATAAGTCATTGCATTTGATGCTATTTTTTAAAAAAATTTATCTAGGAACAGTCCCGTGTGTTTTTTACCAAACGTTGTTGGCGGATTTATGTTACACGTTATCTTCTACTAATTTGTCTAAGATCAAGCAAATGTCCACAATTAAAATTTTTACGCAATTGTATAATCGTCACTCGTTATATGTTCATTCTCCAGGTTTACACTGCTGGAAATTTACGAAATAACTTCTAGGGGTTGTATAAAAAAATATATATAATTATAAATACCTGAAGAAAAAAAACCTAATGACAGAGGATGTCGTGTCGTAATAGGTTGTATACTAAATATTATGCTCCTATAAATCCGTTTGTCACGCATGGATTTTTAATAAATGTTTATTTCAGGGACTTGAGGAATTTTGTACGCAAATTTATATTTCGATCCCAGAATGAACATACCATGAACTGTGGTAGGCCTACACAGTTTTGAACTTAACGTATATGGGCCTTTGTCCGAAAAAACTATTTATTGTTAGAATGTCATTCGTAAGTCAGTGATTTGGTTTCCCTAAAAGCCTAGAAACCTGTCATTTTCAGGGATTTTGTAAAACATTATTTTTATTTACTAATAAATGATTTCTTAAAAATAATTTTTTAGATAAAGGCTACATTCAAATCTATGCTAGACTTTAAATATAAATTAGCTTTTAAGGTTCTTAAAACCATTAAATAATACATAATAATAAAAAATATATACCTAATAAGTAATGAAACCGTTCGTATCAACTATAGTTATATATTAATTGCCGGCAAAAACCCAAACTTGTACATACACCGCAGACGCCTGCTGCTTCCACTAAATGAGTAATCACGTGGCATTTATTCCGTTTATTTAGTCTGTCTGGGCATGGTAACCGGAGCATATGTCGGTTCCCGAAACGTCGGAAATGTTTCGTTCTATAAAGCCTACTGTGTTTGTCCGCGCAGTCTTCGTTGTGTTGTCCAATTTATCTGTTAGGTTTCATCACTGGGTTTGTGTGTAATTTGTTTTCTCGCTGCAACTGTCTCGTCTGTGCTATAATTCTTTTCCTTTCACGGAATTATCTGTGCTGTTTAGACGTATCACAGTTCATGTTCATTCTTGACTGCAAACCAGCGATGGCGTATGTGAATTAAATTATTTTGAATAAATCTTTCCCGTTGCATGAATCATTCAAAGAACGTACATATCCTAACCATGCGACAGTTAAGTATCAGTGAGCAACGCGTGAAGAAGAGGCCCGGAGTGCGTTATCTCCGCAGGGCGCGCTTTCCCGCCTGTCGCGCGCGCGCGCCAGCCGGCGGGTGAAAGCCCTCCGTGGCCGGGCCCGATGTTCGTGCGGTACACGGCGACTGTCGACGAACGTGACAAAACAAACCCCCCAGCTTTCGCACGGGGGCCTCGGCCAGTTCGAACCAGAGTCCATCACTACTTTGTGGCGTACCTCTCAACAGCCTCCGCGATGCCTCCTACGTTTGTCGGTTACAGTATTAAACATACGCTTAATAAATAATCAAACCTTTTTATAGGCATATGTTCCCAGAGAGATACATAGAACATAGAGATGTACAATGTCGGTGGCGAAAGTTAATTGGCTAAATCGGACCAAGAGGGTGTGGAAATGCGTCGGTAAATGGCGAATGAAAACTTTTATTCTGCGCTTATCGAAATTTTTTTAAAAAAGTAAAGTGCCGCAGTATTTAAAAAGTAGAGTACACGTTTCTATAAGTGTCTGGGTTTTTTTTGTAAGTACCTCACCAACTCGCTTCACGCTGTCTCTATTATTTGCCGTGGTTCATTGCTGACGTAGCGTCTCTGATCCTGGGCAACTGTGGACGTTCAGCGCGGCGGATTGGAGCGGGGATCGCGCTGTCACGCCTGGCGGGACAAGGAATCGGACCTTCGGCTCCGTGCCTCGGTGGAGCGAAAGGAGATTGGCTGGTGTAGTTACGTATGCGTCGGTTCTCACTGCGGGATTTCACCTAACGTCGTTTTGTTCTACTTTCAACAGCTTCGTGGCTTTGCGCGGCCCTCCTTCGCTGGAAAAAAAAAAGGTTTTGTGGCTACCACAATATAGACTTTATCTATTATGAGCTGTCTTGGCTTTCAAGGTTTAGCCGCGTCGAAGAGGTCGATTGAATCGATGTTTCACTCTGCATTTCAGCAGGCGTCATCAGGGTTGAGAAATATGTTTGTAGTCGGTTGGTGTCCGTTTTTTTTGGGGGGGAGGGGTGATTCATATGCGGCATTCGTTCGTAGATCTTTATTTTATACGAATTTTTAATTAATACAAAGCGGCTGCTTGCTTTGTCTTTTGATCTATAAAATGTCAAATATGAATAAAGGGGATAGATAATAGATAGGAGCCGCATTTGCCATATTGTGTTCAGAAGTTTTTAGATCATAATTCTATATATATATATATATATATATATATATATATTAATTTGTTTAAAGCCTTGTGTGTTGTTTTATGAAATGCTTGGAAGTTATTTGTGACGTTGCTGCTGAAGTGTAGCTGTGATGTCATAGTCATTTAGAATTGACTTTTGTTTTGTGAATGACTACTAATGTAATATTACTGACATTAGACACTGTTTTACTGTCTTCAAAAATCTCTTGGTTCGTGATCTCTGCCTTAAAAGCAAATTTCCAATATCAAACAATAAAAAAATGGTCAAAACTTTTGAAAAAACTATGGCGTGATTCGGTTGATACCTCTCCCCGTAAACCTGTTAACTATGCAGTAGTTTGTTCCGCCTGATAGGCTGGCGGGCTCGTTAGTCGTGTCCGTATTTGGATCCCTAACAACCAGCACGCACGCGTGAACCCAGCAGGAAGTCGACCCGGGACCCGGTGTGATCGCCAGGAGGCGTGGCGTGGCGTCGCGGTCAGCGCGTCATCTATAATGGTCCGGCGGAGGATTGTGCAACGGGGCCCGGCTTGGCTTTCCAATTCCGCGGCGGGCAGGTCGTCTGCCCGCGTTTTGTTTTGCCGGGTTGCGTAACCGGCTCCCCGTCACTTTTCGTGTCTCCCCCCCCTCCTCCTTTTCTCATCATTTATCACCCCGCATTTCGTCTCGAGAGGAGGGTCTTGCCCGGGCGCACATACGGTGCGCAGAGCTAAAGGAAAAACGACGTGATTTGAAAACTACTCAAGGTATCCAAGTGAAGTCTCTTTACGAAGAAAAAAAAAGAATTCGCTGAGGGTCGATATATAGTTATGTTTCCGATTTTAAGTTGTGTGTTTTTAGAATAGTTAAAATTGCTAAAATGCGTGTTTTCAGGGTAATTTATAGGCATTAAATAACTGGTATATATTCTTGAAAACACTTACGGGACTTGCATTACACCTTTATCTTAATTTTCCGTAATATAATGTTTCGGTCACAGCTGGAATTTCGTAGTTGTCCTATGTACGACGGAAAGACTGCGCTCCAGTTCAGAGCCTTGCGCTTAGAGGCGATACCGCGCTAGAAATACCAACGAAAGTTGCGCTTTTCATCCCGCCTCACTAACACAGATACACCTCTGACGAGGTGGGCCCTTTAAAGGGTCTTAGGCCTCAATATCTTGGATTTTTCCATTTTTTTGTTGCTATTATTGTAATTTTAACTATTTCTCCCAATTTTTGACATTCCAAGGCCATAAATTATATCTCCCAGACCTTCTGTACCTTGTTGCGCCGCGATAAATTAACATTATTTACCACGGGTGACTACAACAATCATGATAATAACACCAGTTCACAAGTGTTGACTTCAACAAGTACCAAAGCTAAGTCATATGTCATGTCAAACCAAAAGATTTAGCACGAAAGCTTTATTGCAAGCGGTATTAAGATATTTGAAATTGCAAGATAGCGAGACCTAATGCGACCGCGCTCCAGAAGGGGCTGTTTCCTCAGTTATTTTGTATCTTAATTTCTTTATTTTTACTAGTGATTTATTTAATCAATAATAAAACTTCGTTTTATGTTCAGTAGAGTTACGTATTATCCGAGCCGACCTAAAGCGCTGTTACCAGCAAAGACCGTTGAAACATTTTTGGTTGAAAACCTAGAAAATGATCTAACCGTTGTCGAAAGCCTAAATATAATTCACCTCAAAAGATGCCATTTACTGGTTCAGCAAATTATGGAGTTGGAAAAACATCACCCTGAAAAATTATACCACCGACCCAACTGAAAACCGCGTTATCCGATATTTTGCTTAGCCTAAGTGGCCATGATCCACAACTCGGCTAATCAAAATTCTTCTGTACATTAATGGATTTATCACTCTAATAACTGTTATTTAACAATTTTGAGAACTTTAAAGTTAATTTTATTTTTCAGTCCTAGCCTGAATTGAGAGCATGATAATATTGATAATGTGTGTTATTTAATCTTGAATAAACTATTTGTAAAGTAAAACTATATTTCTAGGATGTCATTCTTAAATTAACAAAAATTTGTTCCCCAAAACTCTAAAAATATCGGGTGTATAGACTTATTGGAAAACCAAATTTTAATAACAAATTATAGCCTAGGCCTATTCTAAAAAAAAAGTAGCCTATTTGCAACTAAGGTCATACACGTGTATAGTTAAAAACTGTAATCTCATGCTAGGATTCAAATTCATATAAATTGGAACTAAAGTTTCTCAAAACTCTTAAATTATACTTATTCCAATGTAATTAATTAAACCATTTATAAACAATTACTCATAACAAAAGATGAATATATAGAAGTATAATTTCAGATACTACCCACCAAATATCCTTAGTTAGCATCGAATGTTTGATCGCTGTAAAGATTCATGTTTTCTAATGCCGTTGGTTGATTAAAAATATAGCCACATCAAATATATGGCTGATTTAAAATAGCAGACAAGAACCGTTTTATGTACTTACATGTACATGTTTCATCTCCACATTTAGTTTTTTTTTGTGTGTGTGTGTGTATTAAATATCAGAAACGAGTGTTTTTCCGTCAATTTCGTCAACATTGTTGTGTATCAATTTGAAGTTACTTGGGTGGTACATGCCGGCGTTTGTAGCTTTTTCACGCGCACTTATTTTTTGCTTTTGCGGCACTGTATCGACATTTGATGACTGCTTGAGTCTTGCTGTACCTGCTTTGTTTCTGGCATTATTCGTTTTGTGTTTTATTCCTCAGCCATTTTCGTCATGGCTCTTTCCTTTCTCCTAGCTTGATGTATAGGCCTTGCCATGATTTAATTATCCGCTTTGTAGATAGTTATGTGCATACGATTACTGCTTCTAACACGGTGCATTTCTTATGGAAAATATTCCCCCCCCCCCCCCGTGATTTCTCGTGCTAGTGGAAATTGAATAACACACATGCAATTTTAAAAAAAACAGGTTTATTTTGAATAATAATACTAATTATTAATTTCTTAATATAAGTATCCCAGCGAATTTTCACTGATTGCTTATAGTTGCTTGGTAATGATTTTATTTTAATTTTACCGTTATTATTTGTTTGTAAATGAATTAGTTTTTTAGTACTTTCGGTACATTCTGGTATGCAAATAAAATTATGCCCGAAATTTAAATTTAAGTAATAATAAATTTAAATTTAAGTAATAATTGATATTTCCATTAAGTAACATCTCTTCAGTTTATACATTTATGGCTCCGAGTCGCTGCTGGCATCGGTTATTCACAGAATCAGTGTTTGGGCATTCCTCGTTGCAGGCATCTGCAAGGGCGTTGACAACATTATTGCGGACTTGAAGTCTCAACTCAGAAGCCAAGAATCGTTTTATGACTCTGGCCACGAACGCCTATGGCCTACGTCCACAAAACTGTGCCCGCGACTTCCTTGCCATGGACAGAATGAAACTTATTTGTTTTACATTACAAACAAAATAGTCATTATACTTGGTACATAATTATAACATTTAGGAACAGTTTACAATAAAACAGACACTTTAAATCGTGAGGTTACTATATTTAACTTGTTTGGATTTCAAGTCAATATAGTGCCAGAATTTTCTGGAGTTAAATAATTTCGGACAGATCCATTCACCATTTTTTTACGTTATATTTGTTTTAGGTATATAATTTGCTGACATGTAAAATATATAAGTTAATTCGAAAGTCACCGATACTGCTTTCTATTTTTTGTGTTACGTAATTGAATGGTCATTTCTTTGGAACGTGATAGTAAAGGGAGAGGAGAAGGCTACTCAGAATTGCGATCTTCATTTCCCCCCCCCCCTCCCCCCCCCGGTTCACGCACGTGGCTTCGTGACCGCGCCGGCGCGTGCCGTCTGCGCCATACTCCCTCTCTCTTCCCCTCTCCATACATGGTCACATCGTCGTGGCGTTCTCTTACCCGCTGTAATCTAGTTACCTGCCCTTTCGCCGCAAGCCGCTACCAGCAAGTCTCGCGCCTCAACTTCCAACGCGCACAGAGACATTCCTTGGCCCATACATTTACGTAGAATCCATACAAATAAGAACCATAAAGTAGAATTAGATATATTTGTGTGAAGTTACAGATTTACCGAGTTTATTTTAAGTGGTATGCCTATGAATGGTTTTCTTTTTTCCGCCCGGTAAATAATTTTTTTTCTCCATCAATTTGAAGTAATCTTTAGGTGTTTTTAACAATCAAGATAAACATTTCAATTTGTCATCGAATATTGACTAAGTTTGCAAGTTCATAACTGGAAGATATGGAAGATAGATTAGGTTTGCACACAAGTATGTTGATAGAATATCGTTATTGCTAGTATAACATACCAGCTTTTTTAATAGGTGAATTAATAGATACCTATGAATTTTAATGGAATTGAACGCAACTAAAAATGTCCGTTCAAATCAATTTATCAACATACCAGCTGTTCACGTATCATCGAATGTAGTGTTAGAGCATAATTGTCTTGCTATGAGAGGCAAAGATTACCGGGAAACTATATCTGGAGACGACTCGTTGTAAACAGTTCCTCACATCTGGTTGCTATGCAGTCCGCTATGCATGTAAGATCACCAATCTGCATGCGTCTTAATATTGCCCTTCCGAAATATTTTAGATCATTTCCTGTTACGATTTGGCCACCATGTTAACTTCGCGAAGCTGTACGATATCAAACTGGGAACATTTCCTGACTTATGAGAAAGTTACTGCCTGTTTGTAGATTGAAATTTACTGTCAGCAGAAATAGGAAAAGTCCTTAAAACTGCTGCTGTAAAACAAAAGCAAAATATTACGTTTTGAGTCCCTTCAGAGACAGGCAGCTGGTTGCTTTTGGGGCACAGGCGCCATTTATGTCAGGTACTGTGGGATAACGAACGTCTCCGAAATTGTTTACGTGACATTAGTTGTTTTACTATCAATCCTTGAAGTGTACCACAATTTTTGAAAAACACTCGGTAGGCTATAGTTTTCTACAATTCCTAAGTTTTTTGAAGTGTTGATTTTTTTTTTACTTAACGTGGATTGTAGAGAACGGAGCAATGAAGCTGTGTATGGCCATTGAACGAGTTAGTGCTTCAATCTCGGCCAGTCGCCCGTATCTAGGCCACTCTAGGCCACTTGTGGGATAGTTTCTTACCTTGGGCAATGGCGTTTTATTTCCCCAGTTTTGTTCACACGTTGGTGCGTTATGCCGCCTTCTTGTAACTCTTATAGCGAACTAACTAATGGTGATAATATATAGACCGCATGCATTAGCGGTGGAGTGAAACATATTTTTGAACCCAATTCTGAACACAGTTTGCTTGTAGATATAGTAGTCCAAAACATGGGTCTTCGCGGACACAGGCAACACGATTTGGAAGTTATGAAATCATGTTAACACATTTTACGTCTGGGTTTCAAAAGCAAGTGTTTGATATTTCGTAACCATTGCATTACAATGTGAAATAATAACGTAATAGTGTGAACGAAAGCACATGTCTATTGAATTATCATTGTTAACAGCAACTTAACGTAGCAATATGGAGTTCGGAATTGTCAAGAGAGGTAAACTTTGACGTATTTGAAGTCGCGTTTTACCCCACCGCCACCATAACACCGTGGAAATTCAAAAATTATAAATTCCTTTATTAAGGACCCCGCCTATCTGGGCACACACACGGCGTGCAATGATTGATTGATTGATTGATTGATTTTGATTGATTTTTATTTCATTCAATAGACTTCAAAAATTTTTTTTAAAACTTTTTAAGATATCCGAGTGGTGTCTGTTAGCGAAAAGGATTTAAGAATCCGCTCAGGGTGGATGAGTAGTTATGTTTGCAGATTTAGTTTTTAATCTTTATTAACAGAAGAGTGAAAATGGCTAAAACGCATGTTTTCAGAATAATTTTTAGGCATGAAACACCACAAACAAATTCTTAAAAGCATTCAACCATTACACCTTTATCTTCATTTCTCCGTCGTCATATCTCCCGTGTATTGCGCTACTGCGCTAGAAGTACCTGCGAGAATTGCGCATATACCGCCTCAACACCCCAGGATAGGCGAGCTACTTGAACAGTCATTGCCATAAAATACAGCCCTTTGAACCGGTTTCCTAATCTCTCTGCGTAACGCAACACTGCACTTAACCCAGTGTTTTGAAAGTTACGCAAACATGACACAGACCATCAGCTGGGCAGAAAACGGCTTCCCGCAGTGGCCGTGTAGTGACTCAGTGATGTGGGATAGTTATTTTGGCGAATCGTACGCGAGTGTTGGGTCTTTGGCGCTGAAGACGAGAATCGGTCTGTGCAGTCATAAGTCCGCAGCTTTGCCAAGTAACCGGGGGTGAGCCCCCCAGAAGTCGGCGAGTGTTTCCGGTCAGGGGCGTGGTCGAGTGCGGGCGGCCGAGAGGTGGGCGGAGAGACCGCCCCTGCAACTTTCCAAAACAACCGTGACTCGCTCCGTGCAGATTTATCCTTTCCCCCCCCCCCCCCCCCCCTCTTGAGAGCCCGCCAATGGTGAAGTAGATTTTACCGTTATATTAGTTTTAAATGGACGCTACAATAACGACATGGTTGCTACAGGACTAGAAAACCGGGAAAAGTCAGGGAATTACAGGAAATGTCAGGGAAATCACAACATTTTTTCTGGAATTTATTTTCTCTATAACTCTAACGCGGCTCTGCTTTTGTACCTTTTGGATATGCATGTCCTGTAAGGCTGAGAAATGTGTAACAATATTGTTACGGGTTGTTCTTGTTGTTTTCTTTGGCTCAGTAGAAGAGACCATTTGTAACGATTCTTACCGTAATTGTACAATGGTCGAAGGCTTACACCGTGTTCAGTTTAGCGTGGTTCACGTGCGCATGCACTATTTTCATTTTCAGGAACTCCTTCAGATTGCTCCGACTCTGACTGATGGTAACTTTCAATTGCCGAAGAGGAAATTCATCGTCAATAAGATCGCTGACGTCACTAGCAATTCTCCTAACAACTGAGAAACCTTTTTTTTACATGCTTTATATTAGCTTCACCTGTATGTTTGTCTGTCCGTCTGTAACTCTTTCGACTAGGAGTGAGTGGCTCATCACTGTAAAATGTCCCACTAATTTCATTATGTTCATTAGCCGAGCGGTCTAAGGCGCGCGACTTCTGTGACGTCAGCTTTCGGATTCAGCGATCGTGGGTTCTACTCCCGGCCACGTCGAAAAGAAAATGTTTATTTTTCCCGGTAAATTCTAAGATTATATCCATACATCTAACTGTAAATGATTCGGAGAGACTTTACCATTTCTTTGTGACGTTGCAACTCCAAATAGTTATCTCAGATGGTAATAGGTAGTGTCGGTAACTCATTTCCCTATGATAATTATACATAAATATAGTTTAAAAAATTAAATAAAACATGCTTTTAAAGAATATCAATCTAAAAAGTTAAAAATAAATATAGTTTAAAAAAAACTAAAAAAAACTAAAAAAAACATGCTTTTAAAGAATATCAAACTAAAAAGTTAAAAATAAATATAGTTTAAAAAACTAAAGAAACATGCTTTTAAAGATTATCAAACTAAAAAGTAAAATATAATTTTAAAATTTAATTTATGACAATAGTATTGCTTATATACTATTGTCATAAATTAAATTTTAAAATTAAATTTTACTTTTTAGTTTGATAATCTTTAAAAGCATGTTTCTTTAGTTTTTAAACTATATTTATTATTACATGCTTTATATTAGCTTCACCTGTATGTTTGTTTGTCTGTCCGTCTGTAACTCTTTCGACTAAGAGTGAGTGCTCATCACTGTAAAATGTCCCACCAATTTCATGACGTTCGTTAGCCGAGCGGTCTAAGGCGCGCGACTTCAGCTTTCGTATTCAGCGATCGTGGGTTCTACTCCTGGCCACGCCGGAAAAAAAATGTTTTTTTTTTTTCTGGTAAATTCTAAGATTATATCCATACATCTAACTGTAAATGATTCGGAGAGACTTGACCATTTCTTTGTGACGTTGAAACTCCAAATAGTTATCTCAGATGGTAATAGGTAGTGTCGGTAACTCATTTCCCTATGATAATTATATATAAATATAGTTTAAAAAACAAAAAAAAAACATGCTTTTAAAGAATATCAAACTAAAAAGTTAAAAATAAATATAGTTTAAAAAACTAAAGAAACATGCTTTTAAAGATTATCAAACTAAAAAGTTAAAAATAATTTTAAAATTTAATTTATGACAATAGTATGTAAGCAATACTAGTATAAATGAGAAAAAAGCATGGGGCGCTTAATATACAAAAAATATGGCACAAAGCGCCTCAAGTTTTTTTTTCTCATTTATACTAGTATTGCTTATATACTATTGTCATAAATTAAATTTTAAAATTATTTTTAACTTTTTAGTTTGATAATCTTTAAAAGCATGTTTCTTTACTTTTTTAAACTATATTTATTATAGTTAGAATCACTAACACCTACTTGTTCCCGTAGTCCGTACGAACTTGCCAGATTTAACATAGTTACTGGACCTGGGTCTCACAGACACAAAACACTGTGTTTGCTGAACGACTGTTTCCGGCCGACTGACAACTCTACACCTTAACCCTCCTTCTCTCGTAACATGAAGGTAGCTGGGTTGCCAGACTGCAGCTAGAAATAGTAAAAATAAAAAATAAATAAAAAAAGACTTGCTAGGATCTCTTAGATGTAGGCACAACGTGTAAGTGTTAAATTCATGTATCATTACTTACTTATCTTTACCTTTCTTAATTCGCGGCGCGGTGGCAGCAGAATTAAACGAATTTCAACACAAAACTAATGAAATACGTGATTGGTAAGGCACTTCTGCCGCTGTTAAAATTACGCCGTAAAATCGTATAGTTTTACTTTCCCCAGATTCGCAGTGATGTAGCTATATCTTGAGCTTTATTCTGTGTTCTGCCATGAATCCGGAGTTTTTGTGCCTATAAGTTCTTTTCCCCCTGCGTTATTTTGGCCGTAGACTCGGTATATATTTAGAAACTGGTATATAGGTTATATTCGGTAAGATGAACCATGGAGGGAAGCTGTAAGGGAGTTGGCGTGTCTTATCTTAGCCATGTCAATACATGAAATCAGTATGAGAATAAAGTTTAATAACGTTAATTCCTTGTGGATGTAGTTGTATGACGTTTGTTCAGAAGTATTTACTACATTATTGCACATTTACGGTTAGTCTTTAAACAACTACAATTTGTTTTACTATTCCGTTGCTAACCAGCTGACTTCAAAATACAGAACTGACATCCAGTCCATAGACTAATAGCTCCATGACGTATGCATGTAACATGTACACAGTGGTAATATGTAACCGGCTACAAAACATGAAACACGGAGCTAAAATGAAAACTGACTGTCACGATACACACCGAGCGAACTAAATAAACACGTACAGGAGGTCCAACCAGACGGGCGCTACTCGCTCGGTGCCGGATTACAGAATGTGCCGAACCGAAGAAAGCTTGAATAAAGGTAGTTAATTGGGAAGAACAGGTCTACATGTTTGGCCACCACAGCGGATTATATACATACGTTTAGCGTGGTCGAGCGTGAGGAATGCCCGAGGAAGAAAGGGTAGCCGAGAGTGGGTATCCCGCGAAGACGGAAGCTGGCCGCGTTTCCGGTTGTCTCGGACGGCGATAATATCCGCCGCGCCGCCGCGTTCTGCGGCGGGGAGAGTGCTCCAGTTGCCGCCCGTTATGAAGCAACGGTCGCCATCGGGGGGGTGGAGCATGTGGGGTTCTCTAGCCCGATGCGAGCGACGACACAGCTCCGGTTACTAGCCTGGACAGCTAGCAGAGGTTGGATAGGTCTGCACCGGGCCACGGGTTCACTGGGTGATTGAGGGGTCCCAGTGAGATGTGGGGGAACGGGGTAGGCGCCAGCAATGCTGGTAACGTCTAAGAGCTTAGGACGCAGCCAATTGTCTCTGGTTAGCTGAGTGAGGCGGGGGATGAAGCGAAGGTGTTGTCTAAGCTGGGATGTGTAGCCTCAGCCCCTGGACATAGCCGGATCTCTAACACCTCTCCTGTTTCGCGTATACGGCGTGTTCGTATCCACGCCCGTGGGGGCACCAGGCCGGCAGGACCTAACTGCTAAGAGGGCTGGGTTAACAAATAAAAGGTGAGCAGTCCCTCAGACAGTCATGGAGTATGTAGTATCTTTAGCTTTTCAATCATAAATACTTTTGCAGTAAGGCTCGGTTTCATACGCAATGTAGATTTTTTTCCCTTTTTTCCCTTTCATTAATTTTATTTGAGAGCTATTTCTGAAATTACAACTATATACCTTCCTTGCATTGGTTGTTCTGCCACATATATTTTCAACACATATGTATTCACTTGTAAAATATTTTGTTTCATATAAAAACTTGTGAATCATCAGCAGATTTTTAATATTTTTCTTTAAATTTGAATGATTGTAATTTTATCATGGTATATTTCACATTTTAATGACAGTTCATACAATGTTTCGTTGGTTACAATGTGACCTGTTTAACGGTAACACAACCCTTCATATAATACTAAACTGCGCATTAAATTAATAGTTCTACTCGGCCGTATTCGGCGTTGCTGACGTATGTAAACTGAAGCAATATATGCAGCTCGTGTCACCTGCGCTGGCACAAGCTTATTTAGTAAACGTCGTGTAATAGTGAATTACTTTTCTCTCTTCCGCTTGTATTGTTTTGTAATGCATATAGTTCAGGATGTAAATCATATGAGTTTTCTGTTTGTGGGATTTGCTTGATATCTGTTGTATCAACCAGTGCCGAATACGTTATAATAAATTCGTAAGATACACAAACGTTTAGTAAATATACAGTTATGTCTTGTGTTTTGAAGGAAAAAACTAATGTAGTGGTGTAATTTTATATAAATGTTTCGAGGAAACCAAATTATGCTACAGGTATAATGTATGTACAGGCATACTAATGTAGTTGTTATTACAAATACTAACGTGTTAAATTACAAATTTGATATATAGATGAAACTAAAAAGTGTTAAATTAATCAGTGTCGTATTTTTGTCAGTACACTGTACTTGTATGTACACACATACGTTGTTTTAAAATTGTAAAATATTTGTCAAGAGTTAAGTTACAAGTACGGTGCAACTGCAAAAAATACAATGTATTTTGCAATTTATGTCAAAGCTCCATTTGATTTACATTAGGTTACGAAGGTGGTATTCCCATTACTTCATTATTTAGGTATTAGTACGCACAATTGTAAGGAGATTACGACGCTAGTCCGTCAAACGTAAGTTAATGGAGTCGATACTCCGCTTATTCACGTAGATTGTTTAGAAGAGTTAACGTGAACAGTTGAATGTGATAAAATTAAAATTAACTCTAAAGTAGATATGTAAATATTTCTGGAAATGGTGCAAATGAAGAAGTTAAATGTTAATGTAAATTTACTCAACTAAGCGGTAAAATTAACTGACAGTTGTGGTAATTATATACCAAGATCTTTGACATTTACCAGATCTTTTAGCAATATTACTTTTACACTGTTGATAGTACTTTACTTGAGCACGAGAGTAAAAAAATGCACCAACACGCTTAGATGTAAAACCACACCAACTTTGGTGGAGACTGGTGCCACATGTTGTGTAAAATTAAACTTTTTTTTTCCTACAGTAAAGTTAAAATTAAATTTAACCTGTGGCATTTCACGCTCGGCTGAGCAGGCAGCATCCTTGAAGACTGGAGACAGAAACCTGCCTCTGAAGGGAAGCGGGGCAGACTGGCAGATGACCCTGATACAGTAACCTCAGGCGGTTCGGCGTGCCGTGCTAACCTGCTGCAAATGGTAGCCTGCCCACCCCCTCGTCAACAACCGCTCGTCAGCCAAGGACGCGAGCTTACGTCGTGCTCCTCCACAAACTATCTCTTCATAAGGAAAAATTAACAACGCAACACGATTTTTCATTGCGCTTGATGCTTGTTGGATTGTTTCCGTTCACTTGATACTATCTGGTTATGACTAGGACCAGCTGAGAGTTATACTTCAGGTGCGTTTCTACTGTCATCACACCGATCACAACTCGGTGCAGAAACAAACACGTTCTGAATGTCCGATGAAATAAGGCTACGTATTTTACTACCAAGACCACCGGAGCAGTCTTTAGTCCTTTTAGCAGACCGTTTGCTTATCCTATATAGGCCAGTTTTAGTTTTGTCACATTTCGCGATTTCTTCATTAAAATACCTACTGCGGCGATTAACAAAATTTGTGGGACTGCTGATTACAATTTAAAAACAAACGCGGGTGTATTTTTTTTTACGTAGGTTAAGTTCGGCAGTTTTATTGATAAATCGTGCACCAGTAATGACAAACACCAGTGAAGAAGGCAATAATTGTGCCGTTACCATCAACACGTGTTTTGGAACCACGTGATGGTCGATCTGCTGTACGACGTGGGTCTGCGAAAGTGTACTAAGTTTCCTGACGACCTCGCTCCCCTTTCAGTTCTTCGCGACGCCCAGCAAGGCGGCGGGGCAGCGTGTCCACACATCTGCAATACAGTCTCCCGACTTTTCCTGACCAAAAAAATTAAAATTTCGTTGGTTAATGCAGTTAAATAATTTACCCTATTAGCGATTTTCCTAAAGAAATACCACACCACATCCATGGCTTGCCTTGAATTACATAGCAAAAATTAAAACTCAGCACCTTGCAAACGCAATTTAATAGTTTGTTTGTGCAGTAAAACAACATCCCTAAAGGAATATATATATATATATATATATATATATATATATATATATATATATATATATTCCACGTCTGCGTGGTGGCAGACTGGTCAAATCACCAGCACTAAGGAATGTCTTTGACTATTCCAGGATATCATGGGAATTCCCTGCTAACGCATTCCGCCCGTGCTCCATCTGAACAATTTCACGACTCATCCGTTAGTGGTTAGTGTCGTGTTCGTAGTTGGAAATCTTTATTCACGATACGGGTTTCTGTGTAGTTGGCCCTTTGTATGAAGGCCGCGGCAGGATGTGTGTGGGTTTCCCGGCGGGGAGGAAACTACACCTCGGACAGGTGCACCGTGCCATCTTTTCATTTAACGTGTATTTGTTTGTTTTCCGTGGTGCTCGGAGTGTCGTTGTCGGGTTCCTCTCTCGAGGAGTGGCTAGTTGTGCAGTGCGGGCCGGGTCGTTACCATAACGCCGAAATACCACAACGCCGAACGTACAATAACGCCGAATGTCAAAATTGACCACAACGCCGAATTACCACAACGCCGAAAAATGATTTGGGGGGAAGGGGGGCCATAGGAGCAAAATGAAAAACATTGAATTTGTGTGCTAACCTTACCTAACGTAACCTTTGTGGCAGTCCTGCAATGACATTTTTCGGCGTTGTGGTACACAGCAGTTTTTTAGCTGTCGGCGTTGTGGTCAATTTTGACATTCGGCGTTATGGTATTCGGCGTTATTGTACGTTCGGCGTTGTGGTGCGTCCCCGTGCGGGCCGTGCTTCGCGCAGTCGCGCTGCCGTCGGCTGGCGCCATGGCGGTCTCCTCCACGGACCGCCGCGCCGGGCTTGAGACACAGCCGCGTGCGGTTTCCGGCGGTGCCGCACACACGGCGCGGTTGTGTAACTACTTCATGATTGTTAGGCGCATTTTTTCCTTTTATTTTGGTCATGTAGTTAGTTCCATGCTAACAGAAAAGACAGACAGCCCAACGAAACTATACATGTTGAACACGTGATTTAATACAGCTATATTTTTCTAGTTCTTCTTCCAGTGGTAATGTTAGATCGAATTCCAAACGGATAAAGGGCTCGGTTTACATTGATTGTTTTGTTTGCAGATGTGCGAATTGTTAGACGTGAAAATGTTTTAGCAATGATGATGCACCCATTTACTTTTAATATTGGGATTGTAATCTGGCTTATTAACCGTAAGATACTCCAGGGACTGCAAGTGTCTTTTTTATGAATTAATAATTAAATAATTAAAGTAGTTAGTAATTTTTTCTGGCCTACATGGCGTGGTTGGTTGAAGCGCGAGCTAATTTTCGCGCGGTATTTTTCGGGTTCGAACCCTGTGTAAGACTTTTTTTAAATGAAATATAAGTTAACTTTATAATTCACCCCCGATAATATTATCGGCATTAAAGCGTGGGCGTTCGTAAATCAAATAAAAAAGTGAGGTATTTTTACTTCACTTATCGAGTGTCTTAAGTATATTTTATATATATATATATATATATATATATATATATATATATATATATATATATATATATATATAACTTCACCGTTGACGCCATTTGTGTGGATGTAACAGCGTATTAATTTAATTGATACCGTTAGTGTTAATGTGAAATGTAAATAAACTACGTCTTAAGCTACGGCCACACAGGGCGCTATGCTCGATATGTTCACTATGTTGGAGACGTTGCCAGGTGTTTGTTTCTCGGCTATTTTTCTAAAACATTGTTGACTTCGTGCATGCTCAGATAAACAAAAACATCTGTTTTCGCGCAGAATTGTGCTGTACTTCTGTGTTTGCTTAAATTGGTATCATGTCGACGGAAAATTTGATTGAAGTACGATAAATCCATGTTTATAGAAGGCTAAATATTCAGGATAATGCCTAGGATTTGATGACAAGGGAATGCTATCAAACTGAGTTGTATTTAGTCTTTAGTCTGAACTAATTCAGATATTTGTATTCGTCCTCACGCAACTGCTTCATCAAATGATGAAAGTCTCACAATTATTATTTATTTTTTTAGATTAACTTCATGAACTTATTTCTTATTACGTTCTGTTCATTTACTGTGGGAACCAACATAATATTATCATCGTCGGAATCATCACTCGAATCCCACGGCATGCGTCTCTCCGACATCGCGAACTAGATTACCCTGCGTGGTCTCGGCTTTAGTTTTGTGAACCAATGTTTTATTCTCAGAAATTAATTGCATTAAACATTAGATGTTCGTAAATAAAATCAAACGTTAGATATTTGTGTTTAAACTTTTGGCATTTAAGGGCCCCGCCTATCCGGGCACACATGTTGTGAAGGGCTTCAGAAGAAACCACGCGATTTGAAAACTGCTCGAAATATCCGAGTGGTGTCTGTTTACGAAAAGCATTTAAGAATTAACTGAGAGCGGATGAGTATTATCGATATTTTTTTTAACAGCATTTTTAGACGAGTGAAACTGGCTTAAAATATTACTATTTAGGAATGACAAAACAAGTGCCGTTTCTTAAAAGCACTCTAGGGACTCGTATATTCCTTTATATTCATTGATATGTCACTTAATGTCTTAGTTTCTACTCATATCTCATAGTTGCCTCATGTACGACAAGCTTTGCGCTTAGAGGCGATACCGAACTAGAAGCACCAGCGAGCGTCGCACTTGTCGTCTCACCTCACTAACATTAATACATCCCTGACTATGAGGTCCCTTTAATGCTTTGTACATAACCGTGTGACATAACACCCTGTCAAAGTTAGAAGTGATACCTTGACAATGGATTATACAAAAAATGCAAAATTATTAAAATGAAAATTGTTTTTACTTCTGAAAGGATTCGTCTTGTTTCATGTGATTACTATATTTTTAACACTTTTAAACCATTATATTTTTCGAGTAGCTTAACTTCCACGGCAAAATTTTTGCATCCTTAGCTGTCAAATTTACATTTAAACAGTTTTGTGTTTAAAGGCGATTTCTTCCAGAACAAATTAATGTTAGTTTACTTAGCTGACGAAATCCTTACAATTTTGAAATAAACTTAATACATCGTGACTTGAAAAGTTTTTTTTTTTGTATTTCATTTAACTCCCTTATTGGTACGTCACGAAATAAAGTGTTCCAAATTTAATTCTATAGCAAATTATACCAAAAGAATGCTATATATAGTGATTAATTTAGTGAAAGGTAAGGAAGGCACTCGAAAAAGTCTAAAATTTTAACATGTTTAACGAAAAATAAACTAATGACTTGAGACAGGATACACCTTTTAAGAGGATAGGAAAATGTCGCATCGTGCATGAATGACTAGCATGATCGTCTATCCGGGGGGGGGGGGGGGGAAATTAAGAATTAAGATGCGTTTCACTGAGGGGGGCCGCTTGCGATCGCAAAATCGTGACCATGAAACGGGCTTGAAAAACGTAAACATAATTTTATGGAAAACTTTCTGTATATTTTAAAGTTTTCTGCTTTTGCCATGCATATGGACAGTGTACAACATGCAAGCACCCTATCCGGAGAAGACTGTGTCAGTTGAAACACTCGCGCTGCTCCTTCCCCCCCTCCCTCGAATTTATGTGGCCACCCCCCCCCCCCCCCCCTGAGAATCCTACAGATTTGCGCCCCTGATGACGAGAATATAAAAAAACATTTATAGAATACAAACGACTTGACAGAATTCGATGGAGTTTGTTTTGTCGCCTATTTTCATTACGGAGACCTGAATGTATAAAAATAGTCAATACTGTGTATAGTTAAAAAAAAATTCAAACTGTTTTTCATCAAATAAGGGCTTGAAACAAAAAAATATCAAATATGAAAAAAAATACCTCTATGGTAACCAAATCTTAAAACGAAAAATATATTACAATTGTAAGCTAATTGTAACTTATTTAAAGATTATATAATGCAATTGTTAAATTAAATCATCATTGACGATTGTTTTTATGTACTTGTCATTCATGCACGATGCAATCTTGCGTATTATTTAAACCTTTTAAGGCACAGAAATAGTTCCGAAGACGTGGTCTCAACCCAAAAAAAGCTTCGAAGCAAAGTAAAAACTCCGACCACAAAAGCCTGCGATGAAGATATTTATTTAGTTATGAAATAATTATTTGAGGGGCTGCAAAAGCATTTCCGTTGCGGGAGCCGGCCCGTTGATCGCTCGGAGCACACAGCAGCGCCGCCAGGTGTACTCACCCACAAGCATCGCCAGCAACAGTCGCACAGTCCTCGCCATATCGTACCGCCTGCACTTGCTACCGACACCGAACTGGCCGGCCTCCAGCCCAGCTGCCCGGCTTCTCTCTACCTCCTCCCCCCCCCCCCTTTCTAGCCGGCCGCGTGAAAGTGCGGGATCCCAACCCTCTCTCTCCCCCTCCCATCCTCCCTGCGTTACCGGTATCAGCGAAGAAGCATCGGAATCCGGGGAGCCAGGGTGTGCGTGCGAAGCGTGTGTCGCCCAGGCATGCGCACGGGGGACCTGCGAATTTTGGTGCTCAGTAATTATGAGGCAGGATGGAAATGTCGCCGCACGAAATGTTAGCGTCGCTACAAAATACGATTGCGGGAAATAGAGTTTATTTCCAGATATTAATACATCACAGATGTCAAGACTACCTTCTGCCTCAATTTGAATAGAAAGGTACACATGTGTATTCAAACATACTGATGTAATTGACATATGTTTTGATGGTGAATACTGTATCACTGTACCTATGAGTTTTTCTCTCTTTATTTTATGCATCTGATGTTTTTAGGTGAACATTTTGATACCGGGAACCACGTAAGTTATTGCTGCCAAATGTCGCTCTTATAGCGACGGAAAAGAAACCTTTGTTAAGGGCTCTTATACTGGTACGAACGCAGACAGGACTGCGACACACGCCAGGTTCGCAGCTGGCTGGCGGCCCTCTACGGCCACTGACGTCACGCGCTGTCCACTGACGTAAGGCATGCCACGCGTGCCTGCCCGGATTACAAGAATCGTCGCTACCCTGTCCCCCCGTACCGCCCTTCTTCATCGGTGTTATCTATCGCTGAGTGGCCTTGGGAATTCTGCGGGCCGCAGCGTGGAGTGGCGCGAATGAACACCGGCCTTTCAGGACTATTTGGGCGCCGGGTCGGCCAGGGATGACGCGACTCGCCACTGCCGCTCTCGTCAGTTCTGGAAAGACGACCCACTAGTATAAAAGGGATACGCCGGCCTCCGTGGGAGTTCCGAGAGTTCGGAGAGTTCCGCGAGTGAAGGTAAGTGCGACATCGGTGAAGAGGGTGAGAGACCTTCTCGAGAGTGGCGCACGTGGAGCGATGGGATCGAGAGAGTGCGGCGACTGAGTGGTGCGAGACTGTGTATGTGTGTGTGTGAACAGGCGAGAGTTAAGGGCGAACCTCTGTTGAGCCTAGCTCCAGTAAGGTGTGTGAACTGCGGAACTTGACATACATTGAGTGACTTGCGAATAAACATTTTTAATTGCCAGTGATTGGTGATCGGACATTATTTACGTACAATTATTCATTAGTAATGTAAATATTAGTAATTAATAAAAACTGTAATAACACTTAATTGGGCTATCCCTTACGAACACAGTTCTTCCCACATTATAAATCGAAACATACTTATTAAACTTTGTCGTATAAAAAGATACTATTTGGTTGTATGCACAGTGCTTAGCATTGCTGTTCTTCCAAAGAGGATTTTTTTGAAACTCATTACAATTTTATCGTATTGGCAGACCTTGGACATCCATGTGCTGGATGAGCCTAAAGTCTCAAATTTATCACGGCCGAAATGGGATCATTAACGAAAGTTCACTTAAACTGGACAGGAAAAAAAATCCTGTCAGTGTGATACTTCTGGGTGTGTTTTTGGTGAAATTTACATCGCACGGATACCCTCCAACTTCTTGAAAATTCGTCCGGGTGGCCTTTTAGTGATTAAGCTAATTTATTTTATAAAATTCACCCGCAATGCAACTGACCATTGCTGGGTTACGATCTTCGTTATGAACTCCTAAAACCGTACTTATTGCAGCTATTACCGCGTGTATTCTGAAGAATTTGGCTCTTGGCGGCTTGTGTTGGAAATATTTTGTTGTGTAGTTTTATACACGCTTGAACGATGGTAACAAGTAGTATATAATAGGGGCGACTGGCACATGGCGCTGGCGCGTGGATTGTGATTGTCGGTCCGCCATATTGGATTGTGACGTCACGGCGGCCATCTCGGAGGAGTGTAACGGGACACAGCGTAACGGGACAAGTTTGACCTTGACCTTCGACCCTCAAAATTCGCCAAAATTGGGCAAAAAATGCCCAAAATTCCTTAAAATTCGCCAAAATTTACATATCTGTGAAAAAAAATTCCGCCAAAAAATCTCAAAAAATTCCACAATTCAAAAATCAGGATTTCGAAAATCCTCAAAAGTCGTTTTGCCCTAGAAAAAACCCAAATTCCTAAAAGCGGCTTAAAACTCCTAAGAGCTAGCCGCTCTAAGCCGCCGAGGTCATGACCTTGAAAACTAGGATGCCATGGCAGCCATATTGGATGATGACGTCACCGTTGCAATTTTGGTTACGGCCGCCATCTTTAACTTTTTTATTTATTATCCGATTTAAATGAATTTTTTTTAAAAAATAAAAAAAATTAAATAATAAAATTTTAATAAATTATTTATAAAAAATATACATTAACGACACGGAGCTCGGAGTCCTCGGTTCGAACCCGACGAGTGCAAAAAAAATTAAAAATGGCGACAGGCTCCTTCCTCAATGGTGGATGCAGGCAGACTGACTCCCACCACTTTTTTTCAAAGCATATATACCATCAGGTAGTATGACGTCATGTCCGCCATCTTGAAATTTGGACGCCATCTTGAAAATCTTTATTTATTATCCGATTTTAATGAAAAAAATTCTAAAATTCATCAAAAAATTAACGTATTTGAATTCTGTTTGATTATATCGATGTACGTCCTTGGTTCGATTCCCGGAGAGTAAACAGTCGATCCTTCCTCCATGAAAGCTACCTAGACTGATCTACCACCACCAGTACCAAGGTATATATCATCAACTGGTATGACATCATGTCCGCCATCTTGTCTTCATCCACTGGAGACAACCATCTTGTTTTCGTCTGCTAGAGTGTGCCGATAACATGCAGTATATTTATCTGCTCACCATTCTTTTGTCCTCAACTGTTGACACTGAACATTGACCTTGACATTGAACAATGACCTTGGCCTTTGACCATGACCTTGAAATTTGACCTTGTCCTTGAAATTTGACCTTGTCCTTGAAATTTGACCTTGACCTTGAAATTTGACTTTGACCTTGAAATTTGACCTTGACCTTGAAATTTGACTTTGTCCTTGAAATTTGACTTTGTCCTTGTCGACCATCATGGATCCGACATTTTATGTTCAGTACATGCTACCAGGAGCTACCACCTGCTGGAGTACGCCATATTGTGTGTGTACTTGTATTATAGAGTACATTTCCATCTGGATAATTTTATTCTAACCCGCTACAGTGCAGTAATCATTTATTATGGAGGTGCCCCCCGCCATCTTGAAATTCGGCCGCCATCTTGAACTCATGTAATAATGTAGCTAGAAAAGCAGGAAAAAATCCAAAATTCATTAAATAAATTAGTAATCCATATAATGATTGATTGGATCGACTAAGGTCCTTGGTTCGATCCCTGACCGATACAAAACAACTTCAATTTAAAAAAATACTAAAAAAAGTGTTAGGTTTGAGAAAATAAAAACACCGCAAGTTCTTTTTAAAAAATTTTATTACATAAATTCAATACACTACTACAAGTACAAAAAAAACACTGACAAATTACCAAAGCCTTTTGGATTCCTCGATTCAAACAGTCTTCTTATTGTACGGACTAAGCCTTTTACATGACTTTAAATGTCTATCCGATCCGTTCATCACCACAGCCAGAGACGGACTGAAGTTCATAGTACTTATATAGTCTCATTAGCCGGTACAACAAATGAGTCAAATCAATAACCATGTTCATTATACTTCTCGGAGCATTTTTTATAATGACGATGTAAGCTATCGAGACGTGAAATTAGTTTATTGCACTTATTGCACTGAAATTGTATTCTTTGAACATTATTAGAACAACCGCTTCTTTCATGTCTGCGAGCATTTGAGGTGATAGTAAATGATGCACCACAGTATTTGCACTGATGCAAAGTACGCTCTTCATTAATTGAAGTATTCAATGCTGATGAAACGTCAGCTGATGGTGGAACAGCACATATCGAAGTCTCCCCCAGTGTTGTCAGAGGCGTTGCCAACGGGATCTGCTCCAACATCGTCGGCGCCGACGTCACGGTTCCCGTAGTCGATGGTACATCCTCCATCGAGTACGACGTTAAAGTCGGTAAAGATGCCATCGAAGTCTCAAGAACAGGCAATTACACGACTTATGCACCAGAATAAACAAACTAGGTGATCCGTACACCGTCGAAGGCAGTAACAAACTGAGCGTCCTGCTGTCTAGGACTCGTTTATATACATTAACCGGTTTGAATAATACGCTAGTCAAATCAAGAACAATTTACTAAAATACTAGAGTCAAAACAACATTAAAAAAATAGAAGCACCATCAACAAAAAAAGGAAGCACATTAAGAAGCACCTTCAAAAAAGGAAAAAC